>NC_056728.1:652776956-652934456 GCF_019279795.1 Protopterus annectens
GAATGATAATGCTTTGTATCAAAACACACTGGAACCACAAGTAAACAGATGTTTCACACTCACACGTGCAAAGAGAAACTTAAATGTGGGTGATGGCTCTTGCTGAAAAAATAGTGCAGAAGAGTAGAACTTAGATTTTAAATTTGAGAGTGTAATTAGGAATCTACAACTTGTGGAACGAATAATGGTGGCCTTTTCAGAAAATGTTGTACATCAACTAATAACACACCCTCCCCATCTTTTAGAGGATGATGTCAGGGGATTAACTAAAGCTGCAGAATTGCCAAGGCAGGAAGGATATGCTGCCTCTGAACAGACTGAATGAATAGAAAAACTGAAAAGCTGTTTTCTAAAAATAAAATAACAGACAATTTTAAAAAGTTAGGGAATAAACTTTAAGAACTAGGGATGTGAAAATAAAATGTACAAAGAAATTGTGATTTCTTTCAAAAGGCAAGCTGATCTTCCTATGCAAGTTTGAACCCTGAAAAAGTAACAGTGAACTTAAAATTGCAAAGCAAAGTGACGTTACAAGAAAAAGGGACAAGCGGCTGGTTAGAATAATGCAGAAAGTGCATGAAAGATTAAGGGAAGATGCTGAAAGTATGAAAGGAATGTGTAATCAGAGTAACCCCAGAAAATTGAAACTGACTCAAATGAAAAGGAAATGGGTCCAGTTTTATTAGATTTCGAAATCATGAGAAAACGGCAAAGTGAGTTAACTAACTGGAAAGACCAAACAAAAGTCAGTTGCAGACATAAGCTCCTATTTTATGTTTGCAGAGTGATAAAGAAGAAATGTTGCATTGTTTGACGATTCTTTTCTTGATTTAAAATGAAGACATCACAACTTGCAAACCGGAGTTGAGTTGCTAACAAAGGAGACCATGAGAGTGAAAATGTGCACTAAAGTTACCACATCTAAGAACGCTGAGCTGGAAAATCAACAGGGGACAGAACTAGTGAATATGTAGAAAAATAGAAAAGGTGGCAGCTGAAAATAGAGAAGAAAGATAAAAATATCTAACTCAAAAATTAAATGGTAGACACAATGAGTTTGATGTCTTCTTCCAAGAACATAATAACAGGCTGACAGATGACCATGGGCAAATATATGTGTGTTTTCCAGAAGAGCATCTTAGTTGCTGAAGATGATATAAATATGTCTGTGTATATTGTGCCACTTAAACAAAATGGTGTTTGATGTCTTAAAACAAAACGTCAAAGGATATTCTGCTTTAAATAAAGGTGAAAGGCACAACAATTGTTTTCAAGGAAAAATGTGGCTAAACATCACCCTTGTCCACTTCACTCTTGTGTGCTAACTCTAACCTAGCCCTAACCCTAACTCCAACTCCAGCTCTAACCCTACTGTCTACCCCTAAACTTATACATTAGGGTTTGAAAACTGGAGTTTAATGATATACAGCTTTTTTAGTGGGATAGGAGTAGTCAATAGTTTGTGATTTGCTCTTAGTGGTGTTGCAGTGTTTTATTATTCTCTGTCTCCTTTTTGCATATTCCTGATTATCTCTTTTGTGCTTTTGACCTTTCATGATAAACTCCTATTTATATATATATATATATATATATATATATATATATATATATATATATGGATCTACTTCACTTCACCGAAATCCCATTTCACTGAGACCAAATCACCTAAACTTCAAAACACTGACAACTCATTTCACTGAATCTTATTTCACTGACAGCTTAAAATATTAAATTTCACAAGACTAAATGGGAAACCATACACAAGCAAACTCACAAAACTAATGGCTACCTCTTTCCATAATTTGAAAGCTACTTATATATTCTTTTAGCAAATACCAGACAATATAAAACCCAACTAAGTTGGGGACTATACCCCCACACCCCAAATGTGGGGGGCTGTGACCCCACACCCCCCTAACTATATATACTAACTCCAGGTTGCACTACAGTGGGAAAACGGCATATACCTTTTAATTGCCTCACAGTACTCTACACACTACCACATCAAGTCTATAGCTTACAATGAGATTCATATATAAATATATATGAGTGTGTGTGTGTGTGTGTGTGTGTGTGTGTGTGTGTGTGTGCATATATATATATATATACATATTCAGACATATATGCATATAGATATAGATGTATGGAGTTCATCTTTGATGGACTTTTGATTGTTAAGGGATGATTATTTCATGAAGTTGGTAGGAGTTGTGTAATGTATCTGCCACTTTGTTTTCTATTATTGATATGTATTGTTTGTATCTGGTCCACTGGCTTGGTGTTTGCTACATAATTAGCACCACTAGTAACTCTCTGCTGAGGTGGAGAGGTTACCCTTCTCACCATAACTTGTTGGATCAGGTTGCTTAACCAGTATTTTAGCCACTGAATTAAATATGAAGTGATATTTTCATTATTAATGAGTCAGTTATTCTCTTATGTGGAATAATGCCCAGAGGCTTAGCAATGCCATGGTAAGCAATTTGTAGTGTTCATTGTCCATCAAGTGCTTCTATTGCATTATCAAATAATGCCACAAGACTAAAATGCAGTGCCCTCTACTTAAAGTACATTATCAGACTTTCCATAGCAAATATAAATAAGCTACTCTTAGCGTTGGGAATAATCTCCTTACCAAATATCATATTACATCATACAGTGTTTGAGGCAGATATTGGGCCATTCTTGCAATTACTTTTGTTGATAATCACTGCCTCTTGAACATTTTCCTGAAGCTGAAATCATCTGACATGGCAGTCTGTATTCAAAATGACTCACTAACTATGTTAGTGTATAGCACCAATAAGACAATTTGTCAGTTATTTATCACAACTGGAACATTTGTCCTTGAGAATTATCACACTGGATGTTCTATAGGTGAAATAAGAATGTAAATAAATAGCTTCTCCTCTAAAAAAGAGTGGTGTTGTAGTCCACTTAGAAAACTTTGTTGATGTATGCAAAGTATTGCCAATACATGACTTGACATTCTTTTGTGGGAGAGATTATAAGGAAAAAGTGAGTCAACAATGAAACTGTAACATTAAAGAAATCTTTATCTTTGTTTTGTTTTCAAACCACTTGTAGCTTTAACATCAGGAGTATAATCAGAAATAAACTATAAACCACAGATGTATGAGACTTGTAACAATGCACTTTGACTAACATATACTGTTCCATAGCTAACAGAAAGAGGCACACCTGTGTCATTTTGGGTAAGTTCCTTTATGTGTCTCTCCATGACTTTGGTAAGGTATTGATCAAGTTGATAGCTTTAAAATTGTTTTGGTTTGATGTGAACCCCTTTTGGTTACTTGATACTACTATACACTGTTATCAAAGATTAAGGAGGTGACCAATACTGGCTTTCTTAGGCTTTCCTTGAGTCTCTGTAGGAAAACTCCAGGTATCGTGTGTACTCTTGTGGAAGCTTAATTTGCAATTTTACTTGTGGCAGTAGTTGTCATGTTGTGAAAGTAATGTATCCACATGTATGTATATTTTGTATAGTACGCTGAAATACCTCTTTATGTATTTTAAAATATGTATAAAAGTTTTCTGTAGTCTCATTTAATATATCCAATGACTGGGAGATCATGTGATTTTTTTATTGACAGCATGTTGCATTTGCAATTTTTCGCTTTCAGTTTTTCACGTCATTTAAGAAAACCTTACTATTGTTTTCAAACTTTGAGACCAATCTGGTCTCACAAATAGGTCTGGAAGATTTAATAAAAAAGGTCAATCATTTCAGTAATATATTTTATGACGAGGTCACTTTTGAAAGTTAAGTCAGAAGGTGGAAGGTCTTTTTTCTGTTAAATATCTTATTAATTTTGTAATTCCACCAAAGTTTTTTTTAATTCATTTGTACACTTATGTTACATCAGTTTATTTTCATGAATATGATAGTTTATATCACCAATATTATTACCACTCATACCCAATCAAATCCTGTGCCACCAGAAGTACAGCACACAGCCTTCACGCTCTACACCAGCTGTTATTGACAGTATTGTGTAAAGACTTATTTTGAGTCATTGAAGATGGCATCCCACTCTCTTTCCTTAAGTTTGTCATTTATGACATAATTGTTTCTCCGTGTAAAGTCCAGGAAGAATGATTTATTTAGGATTGAAATTTAATTTATTCTTAGATGAAAGATGATGATATTATAATCTGAATTAATTCCATAAGGGGTAACCATAGGTTAAGAACAAAAATATCCTAACTGGTTTAATGCGATATCTAACATGTTGCCATGCCACCTATAGCTGGATTTTGCACTACTTGTTTCAGATTAGTTTGAGTTATGTAGTTAATTAATGCTTAGTTCACTCACTTCATGACTAAGGCAATTAAAATCCTCTATACAGACTGTCTTTTCTCTGATTTCTCACATCTTGGATATTACTCAAGGAATCCTTTATGCTCTACAGTGGACATATTTAGACTTGAATGTCGCTGCCTCTCCTGCATAGCTGTTTGGCAAGAGAAATATTAATATATTTTATCATTATTTTTATGTATTTATTTATTTATTAACATTTTTCTTCTTCCTTTAGTGAGATTTAGGAAACTTTTTTTACACACTCAAGCAGGCATTGCTTAGACATTACAGGGGGCTTTTGTAGCCATGACTGATGCAGACATCGGTATTATCAGTGCTTTGATTGTTCTTGCATCTCCTCTATAGCCGTTAGGCAGGAGATGTATCCATACTTCTTATTATTATTTTGTTTATTTTATTTTTTGGTGTTCCTCCTTTAGTGACACTTAAGACACTTAGTTAAACTCAGGGAGGCATTGCTTAGACATTACATGGAGCTTCTATTACAAGATATGTAGCCGAGTCTTTAAGCAGACATTTGTATTTTCAGTGTTCTGGCTGATGTTGCTTCTCCTGTGTAACTGTTAGGCAGGAAAAGTCTTCTTACATTTTATTATTATTATGTTGTCATATTTATTTACTTATTTGTTTGTTTATTTATTGTTTCGAATTTCTCTCTTGGTTTGTTCAGGTCTTTTATTTTCTCACAGCCAAGCAGGTATTGCTTAGAGATTACAGGTGTACTTGTGTCTCAGATATCTGTAGCAGTTACAGCAAGTGGCCATCTGTATTATACATGTTCTAACTGCTGTTGCTTCTCCTGTGTAGTTGCTTGGAAGGAGAAACATTGATGTATTTTTGTTATATTATCTTATTTTATTTTATTTGATATTCACCTTATAGAGCAGTTTATAGGTTTATAGGTTCTTTGGATGATACTAGTCTATTGGCCCAGAGGCCCTTATAAGCCTAGCCAAGAATTTTACCCATGTTCCCACAAAGTCAGCACCTTTTTCCCCTGTCCAGCAGGGATACAGATGGGATTCCAGGGTGTATTTTCTGTTTCCCATCTAGTCATCCAGGTTCCTCTTAAAGAAGGCTAGTGAGGTACTCTGCTTGACATGGAGAGGGAGTCTATTCCACAGATGGGGGAGTACTTGGGATACAAATCTATCCCACCAACAAGTTATATTAATGTCACAGACCAGGATAAGGCCTTGCATGTGGGTTGCATGAGTAGAGTTTGACTTATGGATATACAGCAACTCCATCAAGGCTTGGTCTGAGATGGCCTTATATGCCAGACACAGATCACCTCCTGAGCAGTCTGTATGAGACTGAGTAGAGGGACAGGGCTTTTAGTCTATATGTATAGGAGAGGTGTTGAGAAACTGGATTATCCTGGTCAGGAACCTCTGTGGTCTCTCATGCTGCTGCATGTGCTTGGCAAGGTACATGCTGAAGGTGGAACTGTACTTGATAATGGGTCTGAAAAGGGAGGAGTACAGGGATGTTATGACCTCCTTGTTCTTGGATGAAATAATCTTACTTATGAAGTGAGCCATATAGAAAGCCTTCCATACAACAGCGGCAACATGGTGGTCAAATGTTAGGTTGCTATCCAACCTGGGTGCCCAAGTCCCTCACGACTGATTGTGTGCTTAGTACATTGTTATTAATGTGATAATTAGTGGGGATGTCATTGTCAACAAAGGGTGTAATGATGCATTTCTTGGCATTTAGTTTGAGGGCATGCTTCTGGCACCAGTCATTATTTTGGGTACGGCCCTCCTGGAGGATGTTCACATCACTAGGGGAATTTAAGACAGCACCCAGCTTGTAGTCATCTGCAAACATGGTCAGCCACAGACCACTGGTTTTGGCTTGCACCTCAGAAAAGTATGTCCCAAACAGTAAAGGCCTCAAGACCAATCCTTGTGGTACACCACTTCTTATGGGTCCACTACTAGAGGTGGCTTCCTCTATTTTGATGGAGTAAGTTCTATCAGTGAGCCAGTTAGTCAATCATCTGGTAACATATGGGTTGATGCCTAGCTGGGAGAGTTTATCGATTATGCCTGAGTGTGGAATAGTGTTGAAGGCTTTGGCTAGGTCAAGGTAGGTGGTGTGCACCATCTTCCCCTCATCCATGGCTTTGGTGACTGTTTAGAAGAAGTCATCTAAGTTTAACAGGCATGATCTCCGCTTTGACAAATGCAAACGGTATGGGGTCAAGTGTTTGGAGGTTACCAATATCCTTATTTATAAGGTCCATGATAATGCTTTCCATGGCCTTTCAGATCAGGCTAGTTAGGCAGATGGGCCTATAATTGCCTGTGTCAGTGGATGCTCCACCTTTGTGTAGGGGGATGACAGTGGCTGTCCTCCATTTGGCTGGGATGAATAGGGTGCCTAATGGAGCTGAGAGCTCATGCCTGATTTCATGTAGAATGCATCCAGGGATGTTCTCTGGTCCCATGGAGACTGTATATTTTTTTTCCTTTGAAAGGGCATTAAAGACCTGCTCCCTGGTGATGAGGGGAAGGGTCAGGTTATGGGCATGTCCTGGTTTACTGATGGGGGGATGGGGGGGTGAGGTTTTTACTGAACCTATCTGCCAGCAGGTTGGCTATATCTGTGTCATTCATGTATGTAGCGTTCTTGACCACCAGTTCAGAGCAGATTTAGATGTTACCTTTGAGACTGTGGACATATGTGAAGAAGGCCTTGTAATTGTCCTTAGTGGATGTGGCCAATTTGGACTCAAAGATAGCCTTAGAGGATTTCACCAGTGACCTTATTTGCTTGTTCAGACAAAGGAGAGATTGCTTCCAACTTGGCACATTCTCCTTCTTGGTTCTGGACAGCAATTTATTTCCTTTTATTATAGAGTTTGTTTATTGCTGCTGTCCACCATACAGGTTTTCTCTTCCTTGAGGAAGATGAATTGATCCTGACAAGTATTGATGAGTCCATGCAGCTATGTAGGTGCTCATATAGTTTTTTGGTGTAGGCTTGTACATTAGTGCTAGTTCCAACTGAAGGGATGGTGGCTGTGGAACTGCTTATACATGCTCCCAGGAGATTGTAGCCAGCTTTGGAAAAGTTTTTTTGTTTGACTCTGACCAGAAGGAGTCAGGGGAGATGGTGACTTCAAAAGTGATTGCTTTATGGTCGGATCTTACCAAGGAGGATGACACTGTAGGGGTGCTACAGTGGCTACTCATGTTGGTTAGTATCACGTCCAGGAAATTTTTACCTCTCATGGGGGTGTCAACCAGCTGATCCAATGCATTGGCACTGATGAAGTTGAGGAATCTCTGCGGATTCATGTTTGGGCTAGAGTACGTCTTCCACTCGATGGTTGGGTAGTTAAAGACACCCAGGATCAGGGTAGAGGATCGAATCTTGACGGATTCAAGTAAGTCCAGATAGGTAGCGTGGGCGTCCTGAGTCATGGTTGGGGGTCTGTAGCTAGCTATGATTTGAATAGGTGTTTTGTCAACAGTTAATTGCACTAGGAGTGTCTCCTGTGTGTCATACTGTTTGACCAGCCTGGAGGTGTGTATGTCTTTGATAAACATTGAAACTCCCTCTTCTTTGGCTTTGTAACCCTCCATTTGGGGTTTGAAAGTATGGTAGGATGAGTAACCTGGTAAGGCTGGGGTGCTCTCCACAGCCTTGAACCAGGTTTCTGTGACTGAACAAATGTCAGCATCCTTTAGAGCAAGGAATACTTGCAATGACTGCAGTTTCATCCTAAGACTCCTAGCATTTAGCAGCATGACCTTTAAATTTCATTTAGAAAAATTTTTCATGTTGGTAATTTTGTGCTCATGATTTTGCCTAAAAAAGGCACTATGGGGAGGCAAGGGCCTTTGCCAGAAGCCTGAAGCCAAGTGGGGACAGATGAAGGTCATCTCTGGCAAAGCATTGTGGTCTGTCAATCATGTCCTTTCAGGCTGTCAGGTACTGGATCCTCTTGGAATGACACCAGAAACTAAGCCATTTGTTAAAGTCAATCATTTTCTGTTTGCATTGAGTTATCATTCTGGGTGATAGTAGGATGCTGCTTAAGGCTAGGGACATGCTTTCCTTGGACACATATTCAGTGAGCTCAATGATGTCTCTCTTCTTAGAGTCCAGAGAGGTACGCCTGAAGTCATTCAGACCAACATGGACTATGACAGAGTCATAACAGTACCTATTAAGAGACTTGAGGATGTGTGTGATATGGCAGATTCTACCACCTGACAAGCAAATTGCCATGACTTTCTCCTTGTCTAGCCTGGTGAGGGGCACATCTGAGTGGCTGTGAGACACAGGCTTGTGTACTATGTGTAGTGCTTGGTGCTGTGGGTTGTGATGTACATGTGTGTTTTTGCTTTGGAGGTCTGTTTTGTTTAGGTATGTTTTTGTTGACAACCTCCTCAAATGTAGGAGTGCGCTGTACAGGTGTGGGTGGTGTTAGAGGTGTGGTGGACACTTATTTTCAGACACCGATGCAGACATTGCTTAGACATTACAGGGGGCTTGTGTTATAATATGTGTAACCATGACTGTTGAGTGGCCATTGGTCATGAGCCTTAGCAGTCATGCATTAATGTGTATGATGTGAAGATGCTAAGACACATCTGACATCTTTGTGCAACATGCAATGCAATCACAACTGGCTTATATGCTACAATGGAGTGCCAGGATTATATCATTAGCAACTCAAGGTTTGAGTTTAAGTTTTGTGCGGTTTTTAGATTGTAAAAGGTTCCTTACATATATCATTTTAATTTGTTTATTTATGCTTTTCTGGTAAAATTTTACATGCAGACAGTGAATAATGCTGAGAATATATATTACCTCTAAAGCTGGTTGATTTATAACTTAATTTTTAACTTGCTGTCTTGTTTGAATAATTTCTTAGTGTGTTATTATGTGCCTTCTACTTTCACACCTGTTCTCAAGTTGGGTAGACCAAACTTAGTACGATCGCCATCAATACAGGAAGTGGGTACAGTAAGCCAATGCACTGACTGCAAAATAGATAGCAGCAACAAAACATGTTTACGAATAGAGATACAACCACATACAAAAGTGTATTTACTTAGGGGATCTAATTTAAGGAAGGATATTAGGACACACTTGATGCTTCCAAAATCTGTGTTTGTATAATGATACTTATACAAAAACTATCTCACTGTGCACAAAGCATGTTGTTTTATTAAATAAGGTATAGTGTCAAAGTGATAGTTCTCTTCTAGGAATCTTTTTTGTTAACATGCTACTCCTGAACTAACAGATTTATCTATTCTTAACCCACTGGTTGCTCATCCAATATGAGACCATTATGTTTTACAAAATGTTTATGTATTTATTTATTTGCAGTTTGTTAACCGGGAAAGGCCAAAACAAGGAAAGGAATGCATATCAAGGATGATTATCTACTGGTAACTCTGGCAATAGTCATGTACAATGCAGTACGGACTGGAAATTAATTGACAAGCTCTAAGGGATCATTTTCTCACTTCAGAGCTTGATTATATACCCATTTTTCAACATATGAGCAGCTGCAGATCTAAAGCTATCTTAGTCATAGGTAATTCATAAAAAAAAACATCCTGGCGAAATCCCAACATCAATAGGTTGTATAACAAAAGGAAAAATGTCATGGCAAAAATTAGGAAGTGCAATGCCCAGCAAAGTAAAAATTCCCTCATTAATCTAAACAAGCAATACAGGAGGCTAAACAAGTCTACCAAAGTCCAAAATCAAATCTGAGGTAAAAAAAAAATACCCTTCCAGGTCAAGGGAAATCTCCAGACATTCCTCAGCTATGTCAGCCACATTGAAGCAATATACAACAATGTGTCATACCAATGGTAAATGGAGCCACCTATAGTGAAATGCAAGATATAGAAAATCCACTGTTCAACAAATTTATTTCCAATTTTACACACACTTCCACCAGCCAGCCCCTCAGGAAATACCATAAACCATAACTCCCCCAAATATCACTAAGGAATGGCTCCTCAAAGCACTCTCCAAGGCCAAGAACATCACAATGGGCTACAATATTATCCCATGACATCATCTTAATAGCATGAAACATAACCTGTCAGGACCACTAGAATCACAATTTAACCATAGCATCCAGACAGACTTTGTACCAAGCAAATAAAATCTGCTGGTGAAGGTGTTCTCATTTGCATCACTGCTGAACTATCAACTAGAAAAACTTTCTCAGAAATTAGTTTAGAAAGGTTGGCTGCTGAAAGAAAATGTAATAGAAAATAAAGGACCAATTTCTTAAAAATCATTGCTTGTTAATGTAGTGGAAAGACAAAATGTTGACTAGCAAACCAGCGAGTGGGGGTATTAGTTTCCTATGATGGGGAATTAAATTCATTGCTATTAGGGCTCTATGCCTGCTATGGCAAAGAAAATGCTTGCTTTTAAGCACATTTCTTCATTGTAATATAAAAATAATATTGTTACATGCATACCCTGCAGACTTGAATTTGATGTGGCAAGGTAAATAGCATGTATTCTTATCATTTGAGGTAGCAATGTACTTTTCAAGTGACACACCTTTGCCTAAGATAGGCCTTCTGTTTCTGACATCAAAGTACTGTGCTAGCAATACAGCAAAGGAAAGGAAAAGACATAATACACATCTGGCAAAGGTTGCAGCAGCTGCACTGTTTCCATCTATAAGGATTAACGCCACAGAGGCTACTGTAAGTTCAGACTGTAATCACCCAGCTATACTGGTGGAACAAATGAGAAAAGTAGCCCCCAGGAGGCAACTAATGTCCCAGTAGAGAATAGATAGGAGCTACTTCAGAACCAGGATGGGTTGCACCCAGACGATACATTGTGTGGGAATGACACCTATCGACAATATTTTCCTCAGTTCTGATGAGCCTTCTCCATCTGCAGGGAGTGAACTAAAGGTATTGAGAACTACATGTGTACTGGAGTATAAGGGAGAAATGAGTACCTGCTAGTGCCTTGGGGAACTGCCTTGAGGGAGCTATCACTTTACCTGCCAGTGCCATGGGGAACTGCCTTGAGGGAGCTATCACTTTACCTGCTAGTGCCCTGGGGAACTGCCTTGAGGGAGCTATCACTTTACCTGCTAGTGCCCCGGGGAACTGCCTTGAGGGAGCTGTCACTTTACCTGCTAGTGCCCCGGGGAACTGCCTTGAGGGAGCTATCACTTTACCTGCTAGTACCCCGGGGAACTGCCTTGAGGGAGCTGTCACTTTACCTGCTAGTGCCCCGGGGAACTGCCTTGAGGGAGCTGTCACTTTCTTTATTTGCAGGATTGGCTACATAGCAATAGCATAACCTGCATATAAGACTGATCCTCTGTCTGTCTTGGTTAAGAGGTTAGTTTCCTAAGTAATCTGTGTTTATGGTCACTTGTTAAGGTGATAAGTCTTATGGTAAACTGTATATCTTTAAATATTTGAGGTTATAATACTCCCAAAAAGGATGACATTGCAGACATGTTTTTTTTTTTTAAGTGATATAATTTGTTAGCAGGAGTATAAAATAGCTATGGAGCATGGTAGAATTATTTGATCCTTTTGAAAGAGACTGCACCTTACAGAATAAACAGGAAAACTTGTTCAGGCATTGCTGTGCTGTTGAACCCACTGCTGGACAGGAGGCTGTGGAGAGGGGAAGTGCACCTGGTGCTATGTTTGATACGTAAGGTGGGCATATGGAGGGTAATAAATAAGGTTTTAACAAAGTCACTTTTCTCTTTTCAAGTTATCTTTGAGTCTATGCAGCAGCATAAACTACCAAGTGTCCCTGTGCTTTTAACAGGTGAATTTTATATAGTGTCTGACTCAGTCAGAGATACCCTCACCTCTACTGAAAAATATTTAAAGGCAAACAGGTCAATGAATTATTGGGCTAAAATATAGGGCTAAAAGATATTTGGAGAGTACCTCACCAAAATAATAATAACTTCATATCTGTTTCATGATGTAGTTTGAATTCCAATAGGGTGGAGCAATGATGGGTGGCCAGTCTTCCTAATGTGACCTCATTAGGGGTACTGATCCTGCCTGTTTCCTTAACTGACCAAAGAGCTATCATTTTTTCACTCACTCATATTGAAAATATCAAAACTAGGTGCAGCTAGATAATGGTCCCCTTATTCTCAATGAAAACTTACAAAAAAAAAAAAAAAAAACTCAGATCATGAACAGCCACTTCATTTAATACAGTAAGCACTTTCATCTTCACTTTAGAAAATACTTCATCAGACTTATTCCCAAGGATCCAGACGTTATTACCTTTATCAGCAAGGTATGACATCATGCAGTGCATGAGGCACTGTGATTATAGTCCAATATTGGTTAAAAGACACTCTGGCTCTACAGTATTCTACAGCAAGACATGATCTGAACAAAGCTTAGAAGGATGCTTAAAAATTGTTATGCATTTCCTATGTGCTATTAAGGTCACACCTGGCACTAAAAGTTGACCACCCCAGCCAGTAAACAACATTAGCAGAACATTAAGTTTTGTCTGCTGTCCACAACATTACAAGCTGTTAGTATTTTGGAGCCAGCTCCTTCCCTTAGACATGTAATATGTAACATTGTCTCCTGCTCTCTGTTTAATAGCTCTTCCCAACTGCTTTATTAGCTTTCAAACCCAGCACAACACTTTGCATTTTTCTTTTATGTTAACTTTATTTTTCTATAACTAGAAGTACATGGAGCAGATAAAGCTCCATGCACTACAAAGAATTTTGATGGGATCTTTGATCATAACTTCATATTATGCATTCACGATATGGGTACCAAGGTTTACCTCTCGAGCTTTGCTCATGAGGTTAATTTCTTGTCATCTATGCCTCAAGTACATAATAAATAGGTTATTATCAGAGATCCAACCATAATCCTCTATATTAAGGCAACACTGCTTGGAAACTCTTCTGTTTTACCTTGTTGAGAGTCATGTCTGTATGAGTTAAGATCTCTTTGCACACGGACTCAAAAGATCTTTGTGCACATGCACCAGAAGGATATTGAGGTGCACAGGCTTCTCACATTGTAAAGCCAGAAGAGTATTAAGGGTAAAGTAACATTTTTCAAGTACAAAGTGGATGATATGGTATATAGCAGAGTGCTACTTGCTACAACACAGTTGTTTATGAATAGAGCTGCAAAGAGATCATGGGCTCAGGGGAGCCAACCACAAAAGCAGCTGGCTTTTAAAGTTGTACAGAGGATAGCTAATGAAGAAATTGCACATTTACAGTCTGATCACATCTCTAAGATTTGAGTTCATCAAGCAAAACTAAAACATGCATTAGTTCAATTTTATCAGGTGATTTACTCTACTCAAAATGATTGTCAGAAAGGAGTGAGAGGGCAAGTTAAGGATTTTGCTATTAAGGGTGCGTTATCTACACTTACACAAAAAAGTCAATCATTTTTTTCTTTCACTTCTTTATTTCAAGAAATCCTTGCTAATATCTGGGTTCAACTTCAAGGAACGCATCAGGACCTGATGGTATTTTGGATTAGTTTATAAAGTTTGATTTCAGCCCTTAATACCCCCCAAGCATTTGTATGAGGAGTTTTGTAAGGGTAGGATGGTTAATGACTCTTCTACTATATTCTTAGTAGGGAATTTGTCAAAACCTAGATAAAACCTTGTTATGTGCCAAACTTCACATTTGTCTTACTACTGAACTTAACTAACTGACCACAGCCATTATTGCGTTCATGTTTCCTACAGTTGAGGGTGGAGTATATTAAGGACATTTGAGTGCAACCTTTTAAGGACACCTGCTACATACATAAAAGAAATGAGGAGGTTGTGGACCCAGCTGTAACTTCTTTTCTTTATTTTGCCTTTATTTTGAAAGCCTTTGACAATGTTTGATGGGACTACTATTGGTATAGCTCCACAACTGATTTAACTTGTCTTATATAGTGCTCCTGTTTAAGTGTACTCACCAATGCTGGTCATTTTGAGTCCTTTTGAGTAAGTCTGTGGCTCAAATACCCCTTATGTGGCTGCTCAGAGCTTCAGGAAGAGGGATGTGGAAAATGTCAGGCATAAAACAGCTGGAGTATATACAGCAATGGGTGAATGAGCAATAGACATTTGCCTTTTTTCAAAATTTGAGAGAGAGAGAGAGAGAGAGAGAGAGAGAGAGAGAGAGAGAGAGAGCTGAAATCATCCCAAGCCATTTATGTGGATTTACTTACAGTTTCAGTATGCTTTCACATCTGAAGAGTCTTGTAGGTACCCCGTTCTTCCAGTTGCATGCTGCAGAGTTAACCAAACTATTGAAGAGACTTCACATAATTGGCAATTATCTTATACAAAAACTTCTCAGGCAGATAATGAATTCTTCTAAAAGCACATTATGATGATGTTTTTGCTTCGATCCTGAGATAATATTTGGTCCAGATTCACGAAGGCTTGCACAGAGTAGAGTAAGACTCCATGCGGCCAACATGTCCACCGAGCGATCCAGGAACAGCCGGTAGGGGCTTGCAACAGAGCTCCTAAAATGACTCTTACATGGACAGGGCTAGGATATGCAAATTACCTCAATTGCAGGCGAAAGCTATGCAAATGAGGTAAATTTGCAATCCAGGAAACCCGAACCTGTCTGAGTAAGAATAGTGTTATTTGCAGAAATGTACTCCGTTGACAACTGAGTACGGTTCTGCAAATAGCAAAACGGAGCCATGACATCTCCAAAAAAAGGATGCATCCAGTTGAGGAAGCATGCCAATGGCCAAAAATATGGCCATTGGCAATGTTCACCGATGCAAAATTAAAATAATTTTTTTTTATCCCGATCACCGATGTTTAAGCGCAGTGCAGCGCCGGGCAAATGGGCTGCACTCTAAAAACCAGAAAATCAATAATTAAAATCCACAAATGTGGATTTTATAGTAATCCCTAATATACAATGCAAGGGAATGGCAGTCCGAAGACAACATGGCTACCGAGTAGAGGTTGCTAAGGGGATAAGCTCAGTCTAAGAGATGTAACCAAGCATTAGTAGGCAATCCTATGCAAATGAGGGTAAGGATAGTGAATCCCAAGTTAACATAGCAAAAGAGCACAGTCAGTGGAGTGTAGGAGTAGGATAAGGGGAGTATCAGAGTAGAATATAGGTGACATCATGAAGGGGTATGTCTGAAAGAAGTGAAGCTCATTGGAGTAGAGTGGCATGTGTCTGCTGTCAGTTACTCATCACTGGAAGAGGTGTGTCAACAGGTACCCTAGCTAAAGGCAAGAAATTGAAGGTGTATGCCATGAACAACACTAAAGTGCCTGCAACGTGTGTATGTGCATGTGCACGCCTGTAACACCGAGTAAGCCTGTGTGTGCCTGTGTGTGCGCGTTTAAGCCGGAGTAAGCAAGTGTAAGGTTGTTGAAACCTGTGTAAGTGTGTTTGCACCAGTGTGCATGCGTTTTAGCAAGAATAAGCAAGATGTAGTCCGTGTAAGCATGTGTGCGCGTGTGAGCTGGTGTGCACATGTTTGCGCTTGTTTGAGTGGTGCTGCCCCCTGAGGAAACAGAAAGGGAAAAGGAAGCACAACAAATAGTAGGAAGTTAGCCAGGGAGTACTAGCAGAGCTATCAGGTGAAAACAATCAGAATCAGGCAATTACACAGGCAGTACACTAGCCCAGCCCAGCCCAGCACTTAAACCTCAGCAAACAACTTTCCACTATGTTTTTCTCAGAGACACTGCAACACTGCAGTAAGCTAATAGAAGTGAAAACTGAAAAAGCTTTACTGAGACAAAGAAATGTTAGGGGCTGCCATTGCTGATATAAGGTGACATATGCAACATGCTGAGGGTGATGACAATGCGAATGCTGCTGAGCAACTCACAGTGAGGAGACTGAGAAGAGTGTACAGGTCCAGGGTAACCTACCAGGGGCTACATGAGCTGGAGATAGTGGAGCGCTATAGAGTGGACAGAGACCTCATGCAGCAAATTGTTGAGCTGTGCAGGCCACGCCTCACACACAGAACCAACAGAGGGGAACCCATCCCATTGGAAACCAAGGTATGTGTTGGCCTAAGAATACTAGCAACAGGTACCTTCCAGAGACCAACTGGTGATATGATGGGGATTTCACAGGCATCAGCATCCAGGGTACTGCACCAGTTCCTGAATGCCATGTCAGCACATGTCGGTGATCATTTATATTTCCCCAATTCCCGTGAGGTATTGGCCAGCAATATGCATCTCTTCCAGCAAATAGCAGAATAACCTGAGGTAGTGGGTGCAATAGACTGCACGCACATATGCATCAAAGCACCAGCTGGTGAGCGGGGTAGGGTCTACTATAACTGCAAGGGTTTCCCCTCCATCAACTGCCAGGTCGTGTGTGATGCCCAGGGCATAATAATGAATGTGTGTGCTGGCTGCCCTGGAAGCTACCATGATTCCCATATCTGGCATCTGACACAGCTGTACCAGACATTTGCCAATGGGGACATCCCTCATGGTCACCTAGTGGGGATTGCTGGATATGCACTCGAGCCGTGGCTGATGCCACCCATCAGAAATGCACACACACCTGAACAGGAACGCCATAATGAGGCACACGCACAAACACAAAATGTAATCAAGCGTGTGTTTGGGCTGCTCAAGTCACGGTTCCGGTGCCTGGACACATCTGGTGGAGCCTTGCAGTACTCACCAACTACATGTACCCAAATAGTCATGGTATGTGCTATGCTACATAATATGATCCTGCGAAAACAGCTGCAGCAGGAGCAGCATAGGGCTGGGCCAAACAGCCCCCCACCATTGCCAAGGCCATCACAGGCAGAGCGTGACTTGGAGGAGGAACAACCTGAGCCTGCCCCAGTAGGCAGAAGGAGGCATGCCCAGTATGCTTTGGCTTTGGCAAAGAGGCAACACATAGCATATACACTGGCTCAGTAGGAACCCTGGAAATTATACCTCTCTCTGACTCGCACATATAGTAAAAGGGATGCCTAACTTGACACTACCTGTTTTCAAACATGTATAGGGAGTGTACTATGTGCATCCAACATAGACAGCCCTGCAGCACCACCTGAGGCATGATTGCCATGTGTTAAGCAATATAAAGCAGTGCTAAACAGCTCTTACCACTATTTAGTATATGTAAACAAAATTGCACACACTAAGTAGTACAACTTTTGACAATGTTGAGCAATATTGGGCAGCGTTCAGCAAAGTTGGTTAACATTGAGCAATGTTGTGCAAGTTTGGTCTAAGTTGGGCATAGTTCAGCAAAAGCAGGTAAACATGGTCATATTTGCGTCACTGTTCCTGAAGCAGTCTGGTCTGCCCAGTATGAAAATATGAAGCAGTGACAGTCCTCGAACCCAGGATACTGTGCACTATAGCCATAGTACTGAACCACTAAACCATGACAGTATGTCAGTGGTCAGCCTGTATGAAGAAATGTTGATAAGTCCATGCAAAGTATCTCATGGAAACACGGCAGGCACAGCATAATTCCTGTTGAGTTATGACACAAAGGTGAGCCCTGCAGTAAGAATAGAACCTGATTTTCAACACACATATAGTATAAATGTTAATATTGGTCATGTTCACACACATCAACAAATGTAGTGGACCTCAGACAGCAACATACTGAAAGGTCACACTGGGCATGCTCACACACTTGAATGAGACAAATGTCAGGCAACAAAACACTGAAATGCCAAACTGGGCATGCTCACACACTTAGGCCATGTCTGAATACAGCAGTGGGCCACACATATCTGGCAGTTGCATGTGTTAACCCAGGAACCCCTCACTATTCACCAGTCCGACTTGTGCACACAGTTATATGACAACAGACACATATATAATATAGTGGAAACCTGTCATAATCAAATATGTTCTGCAGATACTTAGGTTGTTCATAGAAAGTGGGAAAGCAAAGAATAAACAAAACCTGCAATCAGTATCATCAAGAAACAATGTGCATCCCGAACATTATCATAGGTTCAGAGGTTGATACTAGGCTATCTGCCCTAGGGCATGTATAAGCCTAGCCAGAGTGTGTTTGGCTTTCGCAACCCTGTTAGATCAGTAGACTGTGCCTGTGAATAGTAGGTCACACAAGATAGCCCACTTATGTTTAGTTTATTGTGCCTCTGTCTAGCAGGGACACAGAAGATATCCCAGAGGTAAACATACGATCACCCATCCACTTGTCAAGATGTCTCCTGTAGGTGGTCAGTGGGGGTCTCTGCGTATGCGGGGCTGGGATCTTATTCCAGAGTGAGTGGAGACTCTGGGATAGGAATCTGTCCCTCCAGCATGTCATATTAATATCAGTGCTGAGGGTTACATCCCTGGAGCATGTAGCTCTAAGGGATTCGGATATCCTGAGGTGGAGCATGTCCATTAATTCTGGGATGGACATGGCTTTAAACAACAGGCACAGATCGCATCCGAGTAGGCGGTAAGTGACTGAGTAGAGCTGGAGTTACTTTAGCCAAACTGCGCAGGGCATCTGTGTGAGTCCCTAGATTTACTTGGTGAGGTACTTTTGTGGCCATTACAGTTGCTGCAGGTTTGGGGTAAGGTACATCCGAAATGGGGCATTGTATCCAAGCATGGGCCTGATGAGTATAGGGGCACAATGACCCCACCTGATCTAGATGTGAAACCTTATGGGATAATGTGAGCTATATAGAAGGTCTGTCTAACCACATCGGCAACGTGATTGTCAAAGGCAAGAGTACTAACTACTCGTGTCCTCAAATCCCTAATTACACCTACCATACGTGATGGATTATCACCTATGTGGTAATGTGTGGGCATGTTGTTATTCCCAAAGGGGATGACTACGCATCTAATGGCAATTAGCTGTAGGCCATGGCTCTGGCACCAGTTATCCATCTCTGTGAGACCCTTTTTGAGGATGCTTCTGCCAGCTGGAGAGTTGATTATGGCACCCAGTTTGCAGTCATCTGCGAACATGGTCAGCCATATTCCTCCTGTGTAAGCCTGTACGTCTGAGAAATATATACAGAACAAGAGAGGTCCCAGGACTGAGCCTTGTGGGATGCCACATGTAACTGGTGTATAGTCAGACAAGGCACCTGCAATACTGACCATGTGGGTGCTATTCGTGATCCAGTTAGCAATCCATCTTGTGACATATGTGTCGATATCAAAGCTGGTGAGCTTATGTATAATGCCCAAGGGGGGTATTGTGTTGAAGTGTTTTGTGAGGTCCAGGTAGACTGTGTGGACAACCTTCTGTATGTCTATGGACCTGGTAACTGTTTAAAGAAGTCGAACAGGTTCAAGAGGCAAGATCTGCCCACAACAAAGCTGAATTGTGTAGCATCCAGTGTCTGTAGGTTCCCGATGTCTATGTGTATGAGTTCCATGATGATACGCTCCATAGCTTTGCAGACCAGGCTAGTTAGGCTTATAGGGTGATATTGTCCAGGGTCCCTTGTGGCACCACCTCTGTGGAGCAGGACCACTGTCGCTGTACACCATTCGTTGGGTACATATCCTGTAGTAACTCTAATATTGACCAGTGACTTAATGTGAGTGTTAGGTTCATCATGAAGCTCATGTAAGACGCAGGCCGGGACAACGTCTGGTCCCATTGATGCTGTGTTGTCTGCTTTGGAGAGGGCAGCACTCAACTGTTCATCTGTGATGTCAGGGAGGCTACACCCTGTTGGTATGGACATTTGCACTTTAGGGGGGATTGGGGGAAACATTTGCACTGAACCTGTTTGCCAGGATGTTGGCAATGTCTGTGGGTTCAGTGTATGTTTTGTCATTATGCAGTAACTCAAAGCATATCTGGGAGTTTCCACCCAGGTTCCTGACATAACTAAATAAGGCCTTGTGATTGTCCTTAGTGTCTGGTGCAAGTTTCCGTTAGAAGCGGGCCTTAGATGAATTAATGAGTGATCGTAGCTTTTTGCTAGTACTGATCAGAGATGGCTTCCCTTTTGGGGATTGTGCTCTATCATGTAGTAGCCTCCACCTTTCGTTGTATGACCATGGTCCACCAGACAGATCCCCTGCCTTTGGAGGAGTGAGTCTTGTTGTTATTTGGGATAGCATGATCCATGCATTCCAGTAGGTGTCCATAGAATGCATTTGTAAAGGATTCAGTGGTCTGAGCCATATTTACCACTGTCCCAGGGACTTTGACAGATACTACCTTGGTTTGGAAAAGTGTGACATTTGGTTTTGAGAAGTTCTTCACCGAGATTAACTAGGATGGGGGTGTGGACGGGATATGTATGTCCAGTGAGATAAATGTATGGTCTGACTTTACCAATGAGGGGTTTACCTCTGGTGTGGAACATAGAGTCCCCATGTTGGTGATGATCATGTCCAATATATTTTCCCCTCTTGTGGGTGTGGTGACCAGTTGTGCCATAGCATATGAGTCTATAAATCCTAGCAACTGTTGTGCGAGGGTGTTGGTGCTTGAGTAGTATTCCCAGTCAATGTTTGTGTATTTGAAGTCACCCAATATAAAGGTGTTTGGAGAGACCTTCATATTCTCCAGTGTTCCCAGGAATACCGAGTGGTGTTCCTGAGTTCAGAAGGGTGGTCTGTAGCAGTCTTCAAATTGAAAGGCAGTCTTGCCCACTGTTATTTGCACATGTATGGTCTCCAATGTTTCATGCAGTGCTACTAACCTGGAGGTGCGTGTATGTGTGATGAATATGGATACTCCCCCTATTTTTGTTGGCTGGTCCGAGTCTTGTGTCCGAAAAGTATGGTATGTAGTATAACCTGGTAGTGCTGGTGTGCTTTCGTGAGCCTGAAACAGGTGTCTGTTACTGCACAGATATCGACATTCTCCATACTGAGGAGAGTCCTGAGTGCGTGCTTTCTGAGGGTTAGACATCTGGTGTTGAGCAGCATTACCCTTAGTTTCTTTAACCTTATAACGTCTATGAAGGTGGGTTTGTCTTTTGAGCCTCACTTTAAAAAGCCACTATGGGAGTGGCAAGAGCCTTAGCCAGTATTTGAAAGTCTAGGGGTGATAGGTGCAAGCCGTCCATAACGAAGCTACGTGGCATGTCGAGAATGTCATCCCAGGATGACAGACACTGGATCCCCTTTGAATGACACCAATATGGTAGCCAACTATTAAAAGTGATCAGTTTGTCTGTCTACTGTGACATCATTCTTGGTGAGGGTAAGATGCTACACAAGGTGCCATAAACAAACTCTACAACAGAAGAAAGAAACTGTTGCAAAAAAGAGTAAAATCCAATGACTGGAGGAACTCCCTGGTCAACCTCAGTAAGAAACTGAGATCCCTCATAAAATCCTCCAAAGCTAGTTACGAAAATAAAATTGCCACTGACTCTAAAGACAACCACAAAGCATTCTATAGCTATGTCAAGAATCTAAATGGGAACACTCAGATCTGCTCTGAGTTACAGTACAATGGCACTAAATATACAGAACCAACTGATATTGCCAGCATCCTAGCAGATAGGTTTAGTGCTAACTTTAGCCCCCTCTCACCCCATAGAGGGCCCATCTCTATACCGGAAGAATGCAAAGTTTCTATAATCATGGCTGCACAGGTAAAAAACACACTCTCCAAAGCCAAGAACACAGCATCCATGAGACCTGACAATATCCCAGGCTGAGTTCTACATGAACTACAGAATGAACTGGCACTCTACCTAAGTACCATGTTCAATCATTGCCTCACCTCAGGCTTTGTACCCACTGAATGGCTCACTGCGACGGTTATCCCACTCCGCAAAGTGGGAGCCACAACGGACCCCGGGAACTACCGCCCCATTAGCCTGACGAGCCTGGTCTGCAAGGCAATGGAACGTATCATCGTGGAACTCATAAACAAAGACATTGGTAATCTCCAAACTCTGGACCCTACCCAGTTTGGATTTGTAAAAGGCAGACCATGTCTCCTAAACCTGATTGACTTCTTTGAAGCAGTCACCAAAGCCATAGATGAGGGTAAAATGGTTCACACAGCTTATCTAGATCTCGCCAAGGCTTTCAACACCATCCACCACTCTGGAATTATAGATAAGCTCACTAAACTAGGTATAACTCCCTATGTCACAAGATGGGTTGCCAAATGGCTCACGGACAGAACCCACACTGTGAAAGTAGCGGATTCCAAATCCGACATCAGACCAGTGACAAGTGGAGTACCACAGGGTTCAGTCCTGGGTCCTCTCCTGTTTGGTATCTACTTCTCTGAAGTGCAGGCCAACACAGGTCTTTGGCTAACAAAGTTTGCAGATGACTGCAAACTAGGAGCCATCATCGAAACTCCTAACGATGTGGACAAACTACAAAAGGGCCTCACTGAGACAGATACCTGGTGTCAAAGCCATGGCCTGAAGCTCAATGCCAAAAAGTGTATTGTCATCTCCTTTGGTAAAAACTCTGTATCCATGAACTACCACATAGCTGGTAGTCTACTTAATGCTGAAAATGTGATAAGAGACCTTGGGACACAGGTGGACAGTAGTCTCTCCTTTGATAATCACATCGCCACAGTGGTCAGGAAATCCTTCTACGTGGCTCATCTCATCACAAAAGGATTCTCATCCAGAAAAAAGAGGTCATTGTTCCCCTCTACTCATCACTCATTAGACCCATTATAGAGTACAACGCCCCTTTTGGTATGTACCTCACAAGACATCTACAACAACTGGAAAGACCACAGAAATACCTCACAAAGAGGATTACTGGCCTCAAACAGATGCCCTATGCAGACCGTCTCAAAAAACTACAGCTTTACTCCATCGCATATCTCCTACTCAGGGGCGATCTCTGCCTAACATACAAAGCTATGTTAAACCCAGAGCTGTTGGACCTGCTCCACTTAAAGAAATCCCAATCCCTCTGAGCTACACGCTCTTGGGACCTAAACATTGTCACCACAATAAACAGAACATGCTGGAGGGCTAGATTCCTGTCCCAGAGACTTCCCATACTCTGGAACAGACTACCTATCTATGTCAAACAGAGCTCCTCATTAGCACTCTTCAAGAAAAATCTTGATGATTGGATGGGAAATAGGAAATTCACCCTGGGGATCACTTCTGTGGCTCTGCTCGACAGGGGCACAGGAAAATAAATGTCTTGGGTGGCGAAAGCCAGGGTACATTTTTTGGCTAGGCTTGTATGGGCCCTAGGGCCGATAGCCTAGTACCTACCTATGAACCTATGAAACCTATAAGGTCAGGGTCATACTGGGCTGGGCTACATGATTAGAGAGCTCCTCTATGTCTCTTGTCATGTAGTCCAGGGATGAACGCCTGAGGGTTTTCACACCAGCATGGACAATAATGGAGCCATATTTGTACTTGCTTTGGAGTGACCTGAGTGCATGTGTTATGTAGCAGATCCTGGCACCCGACAGACAGCTCAAAGTGACCTTCTCCTCGTTCAGACTGCTGAGTGGGACGTCAGTGTGTCTGACAATAAGAGTCACCTATTACAAGTGTATTAGGTGTGTTGTTTAGCCCTAAAGGCAGTGACTGTGTGGCACACTGACTTTGTGAACTATGTGATATGTGGGTATTGTTGTGGGGTAGCAGTTGTTTGGGTGTCTGCTTTGGAGGTCTCTGCTGCTTAGGCAGAGTTTATTTAGAGCCTTTGAGTATGTTTTTGTGTGTTAATGTATTTGGTTTGCTGTCGCTATAGGTCTATGTGAGACTGGATTTGTGGTGTGTGTGGTTACCTTCACCACCTGATAGACTGTGCCAGTCAAGGGTAGAGAGAGCTCAGCCTCCTGTTTGTCTATATAGTTGCATCTCTCACATATATCTGAGTTTGTTGGGAGGAGGAGAGGGTTGTCTGTGTACATAAGGCAGTTGTAACATTGCGTCAAAATTCCAATATGCACCAGCTGGACTGGAGAGTACACACGAAACCGACCTTTGGACATGCCAGGATATTATGATGACATACTCTGTTGACTGATCGCAAAGGATCAGTAGAGTGTTAAGTGTGTAAAAGAGTATAACAGGGGTTTACTGGTCAGGTTTGTTGGTGTTTTGGAAAGGTTATCTGCGAAAGAGTCCAGACAGAACCATGACACCTCCTTCAGCTATGTCATAAATAGCAATGTACATTCATATATGTCCTGAGTCAGGGCCAACTGTGCCTGACTGACAATGCCGACATCCTGTCAGACAGGCCCATACATACATACCCACCTCCCACTGACAAAAGGCCCTATCATCATACCAGGAGATATCACATGTAGAATGGGTAAACAGCTCCTCCCAAAGCCGAAATCATGGCATCACTTGGATAACATTGTTTCCCCATATGTGTCATAAGTGAACAACAGAACAAACAGACCCTGCACCTGAACAGTCTGTTGAGCCTCACCCTCTCTACAGGATCTGAAACTGTTGAAGGTGCTACAGTATCATATGGCACACCCCACAAGTGTTGGTGCACAACAGACCATGGGAACTATAGTCCTATAAGCCTATGAAGTCTAAACTGCAAGGCCATGCAGTCTGTCATGAGTGCAGTCATAAACAGAGCTATTGGAAGCCGACAAACACACAACCCAACCAACTGTGGTATGTTCATGGGCAGATCATGTTTCCCAAACCTGCTAGACTGTTTTCAAGGCAACCACCCAGGACATACATTACTGAAAGGAGCTACACATGTCCCACATAGACTTTGAATAGCCCTTTATCAACATCCCAGACACATGTCGTATCCACAAAATCAACAATATGTGCATAAATATGTATTGTCATATGAAGGAATGGCAATTTGTCCACAGATAGATCACAAAAACTAAGAATTGTGGAGTCCTGTTCAAGCTGTTAACACCTGCTGACCCACATGGTTCATTCCTGGGATTGCATAAAACAAAGTGTACACACATTACCATGTCCAGTCTGATGATGTCAGCATCCTACAAATATAGCAGGAGAAAAGAAGCCACCCAGTAAAGCATATAGCGCATCGTGTTAATGCGTATTTCTCTAGTATCATAACATAGTTAGGTAGGGGTTTGAATCCTGCAATTGCTGAGTATGTGTGTGTGTGATTTCCTTTGAGAGGAGTGGCCTTTTTGGAGACTGGGAAACACATTAAAAGAGGTAAATTCCTCTTTGGCAGGTCTGATGATGTCAGTATCCCACAAATACAGCAGTGGAAATGAAAACAGCCAATAAAGCATATAGCGCATTGTGTTAATGCGTATCTCTCTAGTATCATAACATAGTTAGGTAGGGGGTTGAATCTTGCAATTGCTGAGTGTGTGTGTGTGACACTGTTGATCAATATGTTGTGGGTTTTGCTTTTACTACTGTATGACATATCAGTAAAACAACAGTATGTGCATTGCACACTTCAGGTATCTGTGTGGCAAATACACATATGTACATGTGACCTCAATTAGTAACTGTGTGGCCAAGACATATATGTACATGTGACCTCAATCACTTCATAGGTGTGAAGCCTGCTTTCAACACGAATACATCTGTTACCATTGGCAGTTGGTGCTGCTGCTTCTCAGACCATAGGTCAGATATGTATGTATGTGACAAGTCCAGCCACTGAAGTGATCTGTGCCCTAGGTCATCTGTGTCACACACACACATGACAGTTTCTATAGAATAGTGTGAGTGAGTGTTCATGCCTGGGGCATATTTCAGACATGTTCAAACACAACACAGTCTGTCAATAATGGCCATTCATTATAGGTGTACAACAACACCGTGGATATGCATACAGACCCGTTATTGCTTATGTGATACACTGAGGGACATCAGCATACCTTTGGGAATGTGAATATCAAAGGACAGATGACATCACATGTGGCTATATGTACACATCGGTACCCCTGCTACATGTTGTGGGCTACTACCAATGTGGTACTGTCAGGATACTATGTATAGTAAATGTGGATGACTATGCTATAGTCAGCTCATAGCTTCACAGCATGGGTTTGTCAACAGGTATCTGTCTGTATGATACCCTTGTGGAGGATAAGTGTCTAATCCGGAGAATGCATTGTAGGCCACTGTATGCATTACCAGATGTGGACAGACATATCCCTAGTGTGTCTGCTTGTACCTAGGACAGCCACATGCCAAACAGGAGTGCTCACTGGAATGTGTGGCAGTCAATACCACTGGTAACTGGTATCGTACAGTACCGGAAGGATTCAAATGCTACTGTGTATCCTACAGTTGTGTGTCAGTTGTCAAGATATCATCTAACGATTGGTTAAAATCAGGCTGTTGAGGTTACGTACACTACCATAATGCAAACCAATGACCAATATTAACAGTATCACCCACAGCATAGTGTCATACCATGTCATACACACATGTGTACCCAAGTTGTGACATGTGTAGTAAAATGCATACTGGACACCAATAGGAAATATGAAGTATTAACACTGTGTATTACAGGGCATGTCACCCTTCCCATGTGTCCACCATGCATGTACATGCAGATAGTGCAGCTCCACCATGTTCACAAATGTACACCTGCAGATCTGTACTGCACACATCACACACGTAACGTCCACTCTCCAACACATGCTGCCAGTACCACACACATCAGCCAAGTGGCACATGCATGGACAATCCATGTTTGGAATTAACACTGGTGTAAACAATACTACATTGATAATCATAGCTTTGATGCATCATGCCTACTCAGATATACCTACAAGGATATCATTACACTCTACTGTTGACAACATGCTAACATTGCTACACTGCTATTAGGTCACCCTGTGCATCAGCACCATGTTAGCCTGTTCCTGCATCAATGTCACAGATGATAGGAGGTGGCACAGTTTCATCATATGCACAGGGTGTGTTATTGGTTTGCCAGAGCCTGACAATAACCCATCCAATTGACATGTATGTGTGTGTGTGTGTGTGTGTGTGTGTGTGTGTGTGTGTGTGTGTGTGTGTGTGTGTGTGTGTGTGTGTGTGGGACAACAGTACAGTATGGGTCAGTGTTGATGTAATGTGTGTGTGTATGTGTTAGCCCTAGGTGTTGGTTTTATGTGTGTGTGTCTGCATGCACACAGTTCCCCCTTGTGGCTGCCAAATATGGGAGGTTGTGGGACAGCCACAGACTGTACCTGCCAGGCTGTACAGATCACTGTCTTCGGCCATGGACACAGTACCTGTGCCTGGCAGGGGTGACACGGACAGTATCGGGTACTAAGCCAGACTGGGTACTATCATCAGAGGCAGAGGGATGTTGACTGGACCCATGTCCCTGCTGGGACTGGCCAGAGCCACATGCATGTGGTCATCTTGGACAGTCTACCGACAGCCCAGCCACAACATTGCTGGGGCTGGTACTGCCACTACGGGAGCAGCTGGGACTTGTGTGTCATCCGCGATGACTGTCAGCTGATGATGTTGCTGTCATATGTCCATGTCGACGTCTCAGCCGTCCTGCACTGTCCTGGCACATGGACATTACATTGTGGAGGACATCTGGTGTCTCCCCCCAATGTCTATCAATGACATTGGTGTAATTACGGATGTCACCGGCAAGGTCACGGATACTGTCATTGATAGTGGCTTTATGAGCCCTCTGCACCCTTAGTCCTTGCCTGGTGTACCATTCCATACGTGCCTGTGCTTGCATTACAACCCAGAACATACCTGAGGTTGTGAGACCTGTGCGGGCACATCTGACAGGGGCATTATGACCAGCTGTGCTCCCACGAGAACCTCTGGACATATGCCTATGTGGTACCATTCCAGGTGTCTGGGCATGGCTGCTGTGTGGGGTTGCATGTGCCATAGATACCACACTGTCCTGGTCAATGCCTACCATATGCTGTTCCTCAGCTAAGGCCATTGGTGTTGAGGGATGTATTGGCAGTATGTATGTGCACATAGATGGGGTGGAAAGCTGTGTACTGCCGATTGGCAGACCAACGACAGACCCTGTCAAACCTGCCTGTGCCGCAACACATGTATCATCATGTTCACTATTTGTGGCAGTGACTTCAGGTTCCCTGCTGCACACATCCAACAATATCTCAGCAACTGTGAGAGGGAGACAGGAAACACACTTTACCATCTGCACAGGATGTTAGCATACATGCACACATGCACACATGCACACATGAACACATGAACACATGAACACATGCACACATGCACACATGAACACATGACCACATGCACACATGAACAACACATGAACACATGCACACATGAACACATGCACACATGAACACATGCATGCATGCACACATGCACACATGAACACATGGACACATGCACACATGCACACATGCACACATGAACACATGCACACATACGCACATAAACACATGCACACATGAACACATGAACACATGCACACATGAACACATGCACACATGTACACGTGCACATGTGCACACACACACACATGCACACATGAACACATGCACACATGAACACATGCACACATGCACACACATACAGTTGACACACACACACGCACACACACACACACACACACACACACACACACACACACACACACACACACACACACACACACACACACACACACACCAACAGCAATATGGAACATATTCATTAGTGGTTGATGGTGGAGTACAGTATCACAAGCCAAAGAGTCCTATCACATGTGTCAGCATGCAGGATGTGTGTTGCTCAACAGCATGCAGTGTGAGTGTAGAGAGTCCTTGTTGATAACAGTATACATGTTGTTAATGCATGTGTGTTGTTCAATGATTGACCTCACCCTGGAACACAATGTGTACATGGACACAACATTGCAGTGCAAGTCTGAAATGCTTTCTAATGTCCTGTGCACCATCACTCATAGGTATACATACCATGGCCAGATGCACACAACTGTCAGGTGTATAACAATGAATGCTATGTGTAGTACTGTAGTTACTGTAACTGGATGTAGTGTAGTACCATGAGCCATCATCAGGCAGCATCATGTGGTCACTCAAGGCCACTAATGTATGTCACACTGGCAACTATCTTGCTGTACCTGACCTGCACCACTTTTGCTACATTTACCATTTCACAGCCAGTTGTTACATGGGCATATCAGGTGTTCAATAGGGAGCATTGCCTAACATGACTGTGTTGTGTGTTGATGTGTGTCACACCACCCCATGATAGGCCTCTACCCCTCAGGTATAGTATGTGTGCTGTGTTGATGACATTTGGGATACTGGAGTATGACCTTACAGCAACTGTCTACATACGCCATGTGTATCATATTAACACATACTGCATATGACAAAGTGGTGTATTTTATGTGCATGTGTATTGACTCTGCCTATACAATGTCCACTACAGTGTACCCCAATTGGTTGGGATGCTCTGTGTATTGCATGTGTTTGAGGCAGCTACTCATGTTACTGGGATGTGCATAGTCTCACAGAGAACATGCAGAGCATGCACTATGTGTAGGTGTTTAACATGTGTATATGGCCTACAACTCTCCTATGACATGCACATGTTATATGCTATATTAAATGTAGAACACTCACCTGTCTTGCTATCACACCAGAGGGACCTGCAAGGATATGAGACAGTTTGTCAGTGTCAACAACTATGGCATTGCTGCTGTGAGTTTGCAGTTTTACAGTAGTACATGAGGTGACAGTCACAGGCATACAGATAATGTCCCAAATTATCAGTATTGCATGACACCAGGCTCCACATCTTCTGCATACACAGTACACATCTGATAAATGCATGTTCTAACAATTGAGCTAACAGTTGTCTACAGATATTCCATGTTACCTGCACGCTCTGTATCAACATGCTGGGTGACTCCAGCCTCCATGATGACACAGGTCTGTTGTACTGGTTGGCCAGCAGCCACCACGCTGAGGAGCAGCTCTTCCACTCTGGTGAGGGGGGATGTGTTGCAGCACCACCACCTGTGGCAAGCTGTTGTTTGCGGACATTGGAGGGATGCTGCCGGACATGTCTGATTAAATCACTGCAGTGATGGTGTACCTGCTCATAAGTCCGGTTATGCATGCCTACATCATTCACCCAACGGACAACATCCTGCAACAGTGCAGTGCGCCCATGCTGGTCTTGGCTGGTTCTGGAGAACAGCAGGTTGTGATGGTGTATGAGGGCATCTACAATTACGTCCTCCTCCTCAGGGGAATACGCAAGTTTCCTGTTGTGAGACATGTCCCTGGAAGACAATAAAACAGTAATTGTGAGCAAGTCATGTGGCACACTTAACATTCTAAAGTACAGACATCAATGAAATGCCATATATAGCAACCTATTGGCTGCCAGTAGATACACACTTTTAATACCATATATGACTGCTCAGCCCACAACTGCCTGACAGTGCCTGGCACATACTATATACCAAACCATGTTTTGCACAGCAACAAAGTGAAACCAGTATGTAAGACTATACAACAGTACATGGCACACTGTATGTGACACAATGCACCACCTAGCCACAGGAGGTGTATATAAAGCTAATGCATACAGACATTTGTCATCCATTGAAATGAATGTACAGTACAGTTACAGTACTACCAGTACACCACACTACTTGTTGATATCAAACCCCTCAGTAACATATGTGCACATTCATCACTATAGGTGGCATACTGCTGTACTACACTATACATGTTGCTAGATATGCACTTATATCCTGTGACACACATACCACCGAGGCCATGTTACAGGCATACCCACACACACATCAGACATACCTACAAGACACAAAGGTATGGCAACCCAGATTAGTTTTACCTGTGTACCATACAGTACTGTGTGTCAGCACCTACAAAACCTCATGCCTGAGGTATGTAATGTGTGAGGACTACAGGTAACAAACAAAACAGTGTTACCAAGCAATGTGGATATAAACCATACTGTGCTGTTTAGGCCTACAGCTTCAGGTAGTAGTACAGTTCATATGTGATTTGTATTCACTAGTGTTAACAATCAATAAGCATACATGTACTGCTTTAGCCTACAATGACACACTCCAGTCAACCACATGGGACTACGTCACACCGTATGCCATGCTGCTTTCCCTGCCTAGCAATAGCATACGTATCTTTTGCTGGGATTAGAGCTACAACACTACATACCATGATATACACAGTTTCTCACTAGGCTATCACACATATACACATATTTGACACATTCGCTTACACATTCTCCATCACACCCGGTCAACCTCACATAGCATGTGATGCAACAGGTACATGCGTGTGTGTATTGGGTCCTAAGTAGCTAATAGGCTATTATCTGTAGGGCCTATGGAAGACTAGACATATGGTACCCTGCCCTTCAACACCCATGTAATGTAGGTTCATGTGCCCCTGTCATGCAGAGCCACAGAGGTGATTACTGGGTTGTGTTTCCTATCTCACATCCAATCATCATGATTATTCATGGCAACTGCTAATGATGACCTTCATTTGCTATTGATAGGTAGTTAGTTCAAGAGTATGGTATGTGTCTGAGATGATAATGTACCACTCAAGCATGTTCTGCTTTTTGACGTTACAAGGTTTAGATCAGTACAGTGTGTAGCTTGCATGGAGTTTCATCTGTTTACATGGAGCATGTCCAACACCTGTGTGTTTGCCCTAGCTTTGTATGTTAGGCAGAGGTAGCCTCTGGATAGGCGGTATGCGACACAGTGTAGCTGTGGTTTTGTAAGACAGTCTGCATAGGGCATCTGTTTGAGTCCAGTAATACTCTTTGTGAGGTATGTGTCTGGCATCTACAGTTGCTATGGATGTCTTCTGAGGTACATACCAACAGGGCCATTGTACTCTATGATGGGTGTTATGACTAAGGAGTAGAGTGGAGCACTGACCTCTATTTCCATGGATGACGCACCTTTTCTGATGACATGTGGACCGTACTCAGTTTACATGACTAGTGTGGCACTGTGATTATCATAAGGGACAGTACTGCCCACCTGTGTCCCGTAGTCTCCTATCACACTTTCAGTGTTGAGTAGACTACCACCTATGTGGTAGTTCATGGGTACATGGTTTTTAACAACAGGGATGGCAATAAGTGTACAACATTGAGCTTGAGTGTACATATGAACATCCAGTGGTGTTCATATAGATATACATATTGGCACATATACAGTCCACCTTTCATGGTGGGAATATCAATTATGCAACAGTTGAGAGGGATACAGTTATGTAATGATATTGCACAGTCTTGTGCAGAATGCATGGAAGGTATTCTCAGCCCATGTATCCTTAGCAGGACCCCCTATCTGGAAGACTAATAACCTAACAAATCATACCCACGGTGTTTAAACACCACATGTCATATGCCAGCACTGTATTCTGTCTTGTTTGACACACACTACAACCTACATAGAAATATGCACATAACAACCTGCACCAACATATGAATGTCCACCCTTCACAAACAGTTGCAGTATGTCTCTTGCTCTATGCACATGTTCAGATGCTAATATATCAGACACATATATATCTCGCCATATGTGTGTGCCATACACACACAGGGTCCACACTGTTGTAAGTCCATACACCTCATGGATGACCTGTTGGGCCTTGCTACAACATGTACAGTTGTCACATGTGTGCATACAGTAATAGTACAAGAGTATATATAGCTGCAAATGATACATTACTATACTAGCCTGGTACAGCAGTTGCCAATGCTAAGCTACACATTATGTGAGTATTATGCATGTCTTACTCTGTCACATCCAAGTTTATATAGGTGTTTGCACTACTCCCCCAAACTGCCATTAAACACAGTACTGTACAGACCATAGATAACATGTTCAGATGTTTGACATATAATGCTGAGCTACATATGTCCCAGCTATGTCCCACTGCACACAGCTACACACCAATTTCTCCATGGCAGTAGTTATGCATGGCATCAGTGCATACATACCTACTGCTGCCACATATGCATGTTTCAGAGTATGTACAGTACTATTCATAAACATCTACTACTTGCTTATAACTACAAACTGCTACATACCTGTTTGTCCCTTTCAGGTCCGTCTGTGTATGCTTTGACAGGTTTTTTTTTTATTAAGTAAAGATTCTTACTTAAGTTTAGTTTTTGGTTATTAATTTTTTTTTTCTTAATAACTTTAATTTTTAATTAGGTATATGTATTTGTTACTTAATTATATATTCATACATGGGCTGAAGTTGTACAGTTGCTTACACGTGCAATGTAATGATTGCATGTGGGGATAGCAAGTACAATCTGCTTTTATAGGTATCTGCACATGTGCATGTGATGCCCTCTGCACCAATTGTTGCCCAGCATTTGGTAAATGCATACAGCCTGCTGTGTGGTAATTGCAGTACTCACTGACATAGCAACCCAATGCTATAAATTGCTAAGGTATGTAGGCGTAGCCCTTTCAGATTTCCAGAGTGGGGGCCATGCTTGTTTGCTGTGGACACTGTTGTGTAAGTCAGAAGGTTGGTATACGTCTTATAAATGAAGCTAGAGGTGTAGACATTGATGTGCATGTTATACTCAGACCTGAATGTTGCAACTTCCACTACAAATCTATCAGTGCAGAGTTTTACTCACCCCTACAAATGATTACACAACATTTATGTGACTATGTAGTTTCTTTTCTACTCATATAATTAAATGCCATACAAATGTAGTTAGTGAGAAGTATTCTTTTGGCACATGAACTGTTTGTGAACTGTTATACTGTGAATATTAATGTACTCACTTCTGCAGAGTCTGTGTTTTTTATTGTTGACATTAGCACAGGGTTCGCAGGTCAACTGGACAATTCCAGTACTGAGTATGCCTACCTACACCCTTGGTAGACCCAAAACACACAAGTACCTTTCAATTGTGGGGGGGGGGATGCTTACATACAGAGAGCATTATGTATTAATGTGTGAATATTATCTTACTGGACTTAAAGGATTGGTGTGTACCTGTCAGTTTATCAAGGCAGGTGGTCTGTCTGCATAGTTCCCAACTGTGAACCTATCCAGATGGTAGCCAGAAGTTACACTGTTATTCTTTGTCTGTGAAACCCACAGGTGTTTTCAGGACTGGTACAATGGCATTGTTACAGTCAGTTGCTACCAGTACATGGCTACATCCTTTGGTATTTCTGTGTGGTACTCCTACATAAGGGTATGCTTGTGGAGGTCCTACCAAAGCTATTTGCAGAGTGTGTAACAGCAGAATAGCTTATATGCCTGTATGTTTGTACCTCGGCCAGGCCTATGGAACACTCAGATACATCTTTGCATGGAATCAGGGATAGGTAGTTAAAAGTGAGGTACACCTTACACATACTAGGGACAGTAGGTGTAGACTTCAGTGAAGCAGTGCATATGGATTAGTACTCCTTTCATGAAGTACAAGCTGTGTCTACTGTTATTATTGTCAGTATTCATTGTGTAATACCCCACCTTTCTGACTGACGTCAGTACTTTTCAGAGGGATTTGGAGGGACACAGCTAAAATATGTTTCACAATCAGGGACATCCCTGGAAAGTTGTCACAGTTAGGAGGTATGGTCTCTGCCCTACTCAGATATGCCAGTGTTTGTCCTGCTATGATACTGTGTGGGGGTTGTAAAGTGCCTCTGTAACATTATTTGCTGCTTGAATGGCTGCTTCTCGCATCACACTCATGTAATGCAATTCCACAACAATTGCTGGTAAAGATACACAGAACAAGCCTTGTGCTATGGCCTTCCTATTTTTCCTTTACATTCCCTCATTGTAATGCATGATATATTTATTTCAGCACCAAGTTATTGTATATCTGCTGTGGCTTAGTGGTGCTTCATGCAGTCTAGTGTGTCCAAGGTCTGGGGTTCGATACTGACAGAGGTATTTTATTTTGCTGCTGAGCAGAACAAGGGCCCTGACATAGAGTGACTAAGGCACTTTTAAGCAGTTGTAAGTGGGTTTGCATGGGTTTGCATGATGCTTAGTGATGCTTAACTAAGCGCACACATGCGCACACTCACTCAAACCCGCTAACTACTGCTTAAAAGTGCTTACTCCCGCTTACCCCCACGCTAATTTCTTTGAAAGAAAAGAAAATGGGGAGATAGGAAAGTGGTGAAAAAGGGGGCACAAAGAGGGAAAGACAGTAGGAAAACAAGCTCAGGATGTGCAGGATGGGTGTAGGGAAGGTCCATAGCTGCCCATTTCTTTACCAGCAACAGCTGTGCATATGCAATAAATTTGGAGTGAAATTTGAATCCTTCCACCCCTGGGAGAGGGGTGAGGACAACAAAGTATGTTGTACTGCCAATTATAATTATCAGTTTACATGTCCAGTGGACATGTGTGCGAAATGGGCAGCTATGTATGGGGCGTAATTGTTTTGTGGGTACAGATTGCCCTTTTTTTTTTTTTTCAGGTGAGAGTAGAAAGTGAGGTAGAGGAAGTAGGTATATTTGGGGAGGTAGGTTGGGGAGGTAAACAGACAAGACAAACAAGACACATACAGGGGTGGAGTATGACACATGGGGTGGGTGAACACAATTGACGGGGACGGATGTTTGGAAATCGCAAGCCCATGAGCACACAGATGGTAACACTGGGACTGAGATTCCCACCCATGGGCAGTCACCACTGCACCTTCACAGACCCGAGGGTTGCTGTGCTGGGGGCTGCGTAGGAGGGGCAGGCTCACCCATGAGTCGCGCCACTCTCGCCTCAAGCTGGCGTAGGGGATCAGCGAGTAAACGCTGGATCTCCCTATGCACCACAACCCAGACCTTTTGGAGGGTGACAGGTGGCCCTTCTCCGCCTACGCTTGCAGGGGGTGAGCCCCATCCCCTGCAGTGCTTCCACCCGAAGGTGGCACAGGACCAATGGAGGAAGGTAGCCCAGGCTGGGCACCAGACCTGCTGGTGCCAGATGCAATCGCCAGCTGAGGAGGGACAGGTGGGTCTGCTGGGACCGGCCTTCTCATACGTTCTGTGATTAGTTGTGTTTAATTTCAACATAGAGAACAGCATTCCAAATTCGTTGTAACAGCATGCCGTAATATTCCCATTAACCCAATACACCAGGGTTAAAACAGTTGAACAGCAAGCATAACACATGCAGATATTGAATGACAGTGGACATTACAACAGCATGCAGGGATGATTGGTGACAACAGGCCGCCAAGATTGTGGTGTTTTAACAGGGGACATGCATCAAAGTAAATTCAGATTTTTATAGAACAATAGGACATATGTCCCAACAAATGTTTTGAGATTAGACATGCCCATTGAGGTGTGGAATTGCATTGTTTATGCACATGGAGTAGGGTGTACAAAGAAACCTCCATTAACATCTTATTATGACTGCAGGTGTATATCCCCTACATGCATTATTACACTAGGCAACATGCATTAGATTGTGTAATGGGTTTGGCTAGTTCATTATATACCTGACCTATATCTGACATAGTAACTGTCCAAGATGCAGATGTTACTGCTATATTGTTGTATTTTATTTTTATATTTATGTATCTACACATCTTGATGTGTTCACGTGACATTTTCACTTAATTTTCTACAGAACCCTACATTTCATGTAGCACACTCACATATCTGGGGAACACCCTGACAAGCTACTCGTGTGCCAGATTTACCTATGCATGACAGCCATTTAACAAGTGTTGAGGATTGTTATATTCTTCACAGCTACTGGCACTTCCTTCATCCACTTTATATGAGACTGCACAACTGTGGGTTGACAGCACTTAATGCAACAGTACTATTTATTTAATGCAAGGGTACAACAACATAAGTAAGTGACACAGACACACTCCAAGTATTATACCTTTATTATTCACATTAAACACTCTTTTCCACAGGCTCTCTGCTTTATTTGATATTACAGTGCATACAGAAGACCTATTCAGGACATATTATACCTTTATTGATAGGTTACAACACTCTTTTTCAGGCTCGCTCACTTATTTTATATGACAGTACATGCAGAGATAGTATTCCAGACTTATTTTCCCTTTATTAATGGGTTACTACACTCTATTCCTGGCTCTCTGACTTATGTTATATAACAGTAGATGCAGAGAATTTATTCAGGGAATAAATGTTATATGCTTCACAGCTACTGGCACTTCCTTCATCCACTTCATATGGGACTGCACAACTGTGGGTTGACAGCACTTAATAAAACAGTACTGTTTATTTAATGCAAGGGTACAAGAACATTTCAAAGTAAGTGACACAGACACACTCCAAGTTTTATACCTTTATTAATTACATTGAACACTCTTTTCTACAGGCTCTCTCCTTTATTTGATATTACAGTGCATACGGAAGACCTAATCAGGACATATTATACCTTTATTGATAGGTTACAACACTCTTTTTCAGGCTCGCTCACTTATATTATATGACAGTACATGCAGAGATAGTATTCCAGACTTATTTTACCTTTATTACTGGGTTAGTACACTCTATTTCGGGCTCTCTGATGTATGTTATATAACAGTACATGCAGAGGATTTATTCAGGCCATTTTATAGCTGTATTATTGGGCTACAACACTTTTTTCATGCTCTCTCACATCTATTATATAACAATACATGCAGAATAATTACTAACCTGCCTGGTGGCACAGCCTTAGCAGCCTATCTGAATAGGCTTGCTGATTCATAGCACTGACACCTGCAGCTATGAAGTAAATGAAGGGATATTGAGACATACCTATCCATTATTTAGACTATATTAGCATGTCTTACATACTGCATTCCATGGCTACCTACTTAGTAGTGGGGCATCTTGCATATGACGGGCCTCCTGGATCCATTGGTTTAGAAGGTCCTGCTTCCATCTCTTCAGGTCTGCATGGTGGTGACGGACCTGCTCACCAGTCCGAGGGACGCCTGTGGCACTGGTGAGTTCATGAGCCAACCAGTTCCAAGCCTCTGCCTTATACTCCATCCCTTGGAACTGGCCCTGCAGGAGTCAAGACTCATGACGATGGACTAGGAGCCAAACCATGTATTTTGACTCCTCGATGCCCCAGCGTTGCGCTCTAAAGTGAGTACCCTCTCCAGCACCAGACATTCTAACTGCAGATGGGAGCTACAATCAGTTGTGGTGAGTATTCCTGCCTATGGAGCTTAAATATGCCGCATTTCCCACACTTTTTTGTGATTGGCCATTTTTGAATATTCTCGGCTGACTGCAGACCTGCTTAGCAATGGTTAATCTAACATTTATAAGTATATATATATATATATATATATATATATATATATATATATATATATATATATATATATATATGTTAACAGTGGATGTTTATCCTTAGCTGTCGTGGCTTAATGGTTCAGTACCTTGATTATGGTGCAGTGTCCTGGGATCGAAACTTGTCATTGCTTTTTAGTTTACTACTGTCCAGACAGGTTAGGGGGTGTGGCTGTGTTTAAGCAACTTTGCTCTATGTTGCTCCATGTTGCCCAACGGTGCGCTGGTTGGTGCGGCACGCACCTCTGTGCAAACCGATTGTGCTGGGTAAAGTGCTATTTAGCTATGGGCAACTATATTGTGCTGGGTAAAGCACTGCTTAACTACGGGCAACTATATTGCGCTGGGCAAAGCGCTGCTTAACTACGGGCAACTATATTGCACTGGGCAAAGCATTGCTTAACTGCGGGCAATTATATTGCGCTGGGTAAAGCGTTGCTTAACTGCGGACAATTATATGTCAGGTTCCTTTATAAATATACATTTTGTTCACTGATACATAGGCCATTTCAATGCTTTTTAGTAAAAGTTTAATCATATATGTCAGGAATTATTTCATATACTCATTTTGAACATAAAATAGGAAGGGGAGTGGTGGGACTCGAACCGTGAATGCCTCCTCTTTCTGCGAATGCTCTACCACTAAGCTATTACTATTTGGTGTAATTTGCATACACATTCCTTATTATGCTCTTTCATGTCGAGATTGCTAACTGCAGCTAAGCAATGGGCACACCCGCACGCACACGTGCAAATACGGGCAGTTATATCGGGAATTAGAAAAAAAAAATAATGTTTTACTTTTTATAACTGTGCTGGGGGTTTACAATGTCAGGGAGTGTGTTGTTGGGTACATGGACATTTGAGCAGACTCGCTTTTGTGTGTTGTCATTTTGCATTTTACACACTTTCAGGGGCGTGGACCTTTAGACTGCTCAGCAGTCGGACACGCCCCCTGCTTGCTTGCACAGTCCGTGTTAGACTTGGGGTAGAGTCAGCATGCCCTCATGAATATTCATGGCACGCTGACGTCATACCGTTCAACTGCAGCCTCCGAGTAAGACTTATTTAGTCTTACACAGAGGATTTGTGAATCTGGGGGTTTATCTTCTTGAAAAATCAGTGTTGTTTTGGATGGATGGGTACTGGTTCCAGTGCATAGTTTGACCAACGGAATCCCTGATGTTAAAATTTGCTTTGAGTATCAAAAAGCTAATGCAGGCATAATGCCTAAATTTTGTGACTACCATAGGGTATAAAACTCAGATGACAAAGCCATTGTTCTGTTAACAAATGTTTTTCATAAGAGTTTCCTTGTAATGCTAAGACAGGGATCACAGGTGGAATGGGGCTATCAATTTTTCTAAGAGGCAATTATAATTTCTGGCTTATGCAGTTTTCATTAGTGGTTTGCATAAATTTCTCCATGAGGAAAACAACTCAATTTTATTGAAGTGATCTCCTGGTTAGGGACACTTAGTAAGCTATGGAAGTGGCATAGTCCAATAACCGAATGCCCCATATTGACACTGATGGGAAATTAATCATCAACATGAAGCTACGGCATGGTCATGTATTCAACTAATATTATTTTTATAATGCACATTTTGAAATGTTAGAATGCTGATGTTTTCCTTATAATAGTTTTGTCTTCATTTAAAAAAAATTAAATGAAATGAAATTAAATTAAAAGATTTAATTAAAACAATTCAAAGATGCCTGAGAAATCTATTGTCCATGAAATTATCATCATGCAAATGACTGTGAATTCAAAAATAGTAAAAAAAATAGGTTTAGCTGTGATACCTTCACACTTAACATGCCTCATTTACTCAAAAAAAAAACATTTATAACAAAGTGGATGACATTATGCTAACTGGTACAGCATTTATTAAAATCAGCATGGCATCCAACATTGTTTTACAGCCCCAGCTGATAACAGTCATTCTCAATAGATGCTAAACTACCTAGCCAGTGGATTCTTAAGATCGATGGTTTGTAACTCTTTGTGTCTTCTTCCACACTTTCCATTACTTGTTAACCATGGTTCTGTCATGGGGCCCCTTCAATGACATCCCAAGATCATCTGACAACTTATAGAAAGAATAGATCTATCATTTCCAAATACGCAGGTGGAAATATTGAAATAAAACCTACCCTAAACTGGTTCTCTGATAAAGGCCTTCGCAAAAACTCTACAAAAGCAAAAGCAATTTCGCTGCCAGCTTTGCAAAGTTCAGGAACGTACCACCCAACTGGCACATGCCCACACATCTCAATTAGATTATGAAGAGATTAAGGATAATTTTGACATCCCGTCAGTCACAATGGTTTGAACAGTCTAAGGTGATCATCCATTTTATGAAAATAACTGGATATGAATGGGTATATCCATGAAAGCTTCTGGGGGAAAAATATCTGACTGACAAATTCTCCCACCACGTCATATGGCAGCTGCATATCAAAACAAAATCTTGACATCCAATCTGTAGCCATAAAAATGACATCAAAACAGGAATGTTAATTCCTGTTAACTTGTAATGAAATATGCAAGCAGCCAGAGTGCTTTGTGTCTTATAGATTTCTTATTTCACAACAGAGCTAAGTATATTTTATTTTTACATTACTCTAAACTAAAACAAAACTTGAAAAATACTTCATATAAACATGTTTCAGCAAAAAATGAGCAATGTTGATATATGCTAATTTTCTCAAACCTTGGTATAAAATACAAACTCTATATCTTACATTCCAAGATATATCTGAAGGGATAGGCTTTAGTATCTCAATAGTTCCTAAGAAGAACTAAAATCCAGAAGCAGAAAGTGCAATCAGAGCTGATATACCTCACATACTAATAAATGTCAGTAGTATTACAAAAAATATTATAGACACATACTGTACCCTATGTCCTTATAGAGTATAAAAATTCCTTAACTAAACTCCAGAATGCAAACACTAGGCAATCATATTCATAAATAATGTGCAGATTCAGACAAGGTTGTTTTGACTTCTCCTGCTGCCTTGCATACATTTAGGATATTAGGTGGTTTCATGAATAATAATCGTGTTGATGTCCTGCTATTCACAGCCTGATCCTTTTACCTTTGAATTTTGATGACAGAGTTTTGTAATAGTACTGAGTCACCATCAAGTATTGTATTTTATATACTGCATTTATAATGGAAGGTCATGCAAACTACAGTGCACTGTTCAGAACATATCATAATCCTAACAGTTGTTGGTAAATGTATGCATTAGATAGATGTAGTAATGAAAAATCAGTTGAGATTTTCTGTCTTACAATTATTGTAAGAGCTCTTATATATTCTTCACTTCACCTTTTCCAGTGTTACATACTTTAATACAACAATGCTTTGTAATTAAAAAGCCTGGGTCTCACCAGTGTGAGCGGTAGGGTGGTGAGTTGTAACAGGTAGAGCCTTCTGCCTTGCTCACTAAAGTGCACTAGATGTGCACCTACTTGTCAGTTAATGCATCTTGACATAAAAATAGGATCATTATAGTCAGTGGATTCATTCCCTTCTTGTGTACAAGCTCATGCACATGTGAACAATGCAGATTGTTAAGGATATACTATCACACAGCAACAATGAAATTTTGGCACTGCTTTTGCATGACTGCTCCTGTCTTTATAGCTAACAAGAACTGCAACTCAGATGCTTTTGTTGAATGTTTTAAATTTATCACCTATGTTAGATAGTTATTGTTAAATCACATTGCATCAGCCTTTATTAATTTACCCTGTATACAGATAATGATATCCAGTCCCAATGAGTAAAAGTGTGAAGCATTTTGTGTCATGCATTATGCCATACTGTCTGTACTATAGCATATGAACATAGACAACACACATGACAATGACAACTTATGTATATTACCTCTGTAAACATGTTGTGATGGTGCCACCAAATGCTAAACAGCACACAAAGTGATACGCTTACTTATAACACTATGTGCTCTACTGTTGCTATTATGTCAGGGTGGGTAGCAGTGCACCATTTAGCCCTCTCTGCTGGCACTCCCCAGACATGACCATAGTAACTCATAAACATCTCCTGACCATGCCTGTGGATTGGATCAGGAGATACTTCTGGAGTTGCTACCTGTACAGATGTAGTTGTAATATCCTGCTGGTTTGTGCACATAACATGTCAGGTTTATGTGTTTAAATCTCTATAAATGTATGCTAGTTGTATGCAGTTTTCTCATTTCAGCTGTTGCTGCCTAGCCATGTTATGAAGAACTCAAAAGCATTGTGTGTGAGGTGTATCTGGAATGTTTCTAGTTGTGTGTTTGGTTTCTCTGCAGCAGCACCCTATACATTCATGTGGCTGCTCCACAGTCTACACTATAATTTACACATTTGGGACTCTCAGAACATGCTGATCATATCTCCACAAGTGTATATAATGTTTATTTCTACCACAAATCGAAAGTACTAACAACTGAGCTAACGTCTCACCATCAAATAAATATGTCCACATATTAATCAACTACCATAATACAACACTTTAGAACTAGTAATATGAAGGTATGGCAGTATCTGAAATATAATGCTGTCAAACTTAGGATCATTCTGGTATCCATGGTCATACTTTCTGTAATTAATGCAGGCACAATACCATTATTCTTAACCTGAGTGATGCCCAGATCATTTAGTTTGTTAGTTAGTAGTTATTGCAATAATCAACACTGACCAATTTCTGGATCAGCCCATGTGAAATACAAAACATTTCACAAACAAAAAAGCAGACGTAAGCAATAACAGTGCAGCTCACTTTAGCTGCATAGAAAAACTGTATATGTACATTCTAGTAAATAATCATACAGCAATGTGCAATATGCATATTAGTTTCTAAAGTGAGTCAGCCTTCAGTAATTCAGTGAGAGAGAAACAGAAGTGGAAAGGAGAGAGGGATAATGTTTTAGGTGATATGACCTGCATTGAAGCAGCAACATTAGGCTTGGATGAAGACATGTTTTTTAAGATGCATTTTGAATTTGGAGTAAGTGCTGATTCCCTTTAGGTCAATGGGAAGAACTTGCCAAAGAGTAGTTACCTGACAGGAGAATGCATTAGCAATGCTGAGGAGTTTTGTTCTAAGGGTAATGAGAGCTGATTTGGTTTGTGTGTAGTGTATCAGGTTATATGTGGGGGAGGGGTTCATAAATGTTAGCTTCATGGATTGGGAGGGTTGCTTAATGGCTAAAGTATTTGCCTTACAAACGCAAGGTGCAGGGTTTGAGTCTCACAAAGGATAATTGGCTAGGCTTAAAATGGCTCACAGAGATAATTAGCTTAGTACTAAACTATGAACCTATGGGGAATAATTTTCTGTTAGGTGTTAATAGAATTAAAATCCTAACAGTAGGTTAAATCTTTGTTTTATAAAAGGTGTTTGCCTTACAAATGCAAGGTGCAGGGTTTGAGTCTCACAAGGGATAATTGGCTAGGCTTAAAATGGCTCGCAAGGGCAATTAGCTTAGTACTAAACTATGCACCTATGGGGAATAATTTTCTGTATGCAGTTTATAGAATTAAAATCCTAACAGTAGGTTAGATCTTTGTTTTATAGGCAGCCATTTGATTTTCTGTAGGGTGATACAGTGATGGTCTTGGAAGGCTGAGTTTGTTATGGATATGCAGATGGTCTTGGAGAATTTCTAGACAGTGATGGTGTTTTTTTTAGTGGCAGATACACAAATAGGTAGTCCATATTCTAGCTGAGGGAGAATAACTTCTTTGATGATCACTGCTGAGGATGATTAAGATAGAAAAGGGGAGGCCCTTTTGACTCAGGAGTGGAAAGGGTGTATTTTTGCTCATAGTCTCTGTATGTGGCAATGAACATTTAGAGACTGATCAACGCTATAATCCCAGGTATTTGAAGGTAGTGGCTGTTTCTTTGGTATGGCTGTATAAGGGAAGCATAGTTAAAGAGTCAACTGCTTTGTGAATTTTCTGTAGCTTTCCAAAAATATAGTTTTTAGAATTTGAGGAAGATTTTATGGCTTATGAGCCATCAGTAGAGATCATATAAGTCTGACTAGAACTGGGGTTGAATGTTGCTGTGACAGAGACTTGATCAATAAATGACCATTTTGTCAGTGTAGAAGATGAGTGAGAGACGGGGGAGGTCACAGACACATTTTTTAATGAATATAGAGCAGAGTAGGGGGTGGATCCTTGTAATACACCTTTGACAAGAGGTGCACATTCTGATTGGGAGAGAGTCGTATTTTAAATTCTAAAACTAGGGAGTGCAATCTGGGCTACACCAGTTTCATTTAGTTTATGAGGAGATAGTGGTCAATGAGGTCAAATACATCTGGCAAGTCTATAAACAGGGCAACTGTAAAGAGGCCTCTATCAGTGTTTTAGAAGATGTCATCAGTTGAGGACCAAAGGGCTGCTGCAATACTTTGTCCAGGCCAGAATCCCTTTTATTTGGAGGTGGTAATGATAGATGTAGTGAGAGAGTTGGGTATAGACTATTTTTTTCTGTTAGGAGGATGGATATTGAATGAAAGTGAGAGGTATGTTTTTAGTTGATTGGCAATATGAGATGTTTAATTAGAGCAGTTTTCTAAGGTATGTTTTCAGTTGATTGGCAATATGAGAGGTTTAATTAGAACAGTTTTCTAAATTGGTGTCATGTTTTTTTTGTGAGCTATAGATTGTATATATCGTTGAGAAGAAGACATAGCTGATCCTCTACAGTGATATATGCAGGATTGTCAGTGGGAATATTTCCTAGCAGAGTAGTGGCTTCTTTGGGAGATATGCATTTGAAGTGGAACAGAAGGATGGATGGTGATGGGGTGGGTAATTCATGATCTGTGGATGTGTGGAGTTTATTGACAGAGGTGTTCACAATTCTTTAAGAAAATTTTCTGAGCAAGGTTTTTTGTGCCAAAATGGAATAGTGTTTGTAGACAGGGCATCATGAGGAAGTTTTTTTTTTTTTTTTTTTTTTTTTTTTACTGTAAGAAGGATAACTTTACAAAAGTGTTTTCAGAAATGTAAGAAACTGATTTGTTTCTTATTTTGAGACTTCTTTGTGTCTTCTACTGGACTGCTTGACTAGGTTATATAAGGTGGATCAGTTCTCAGTAGTTTCCATTCTTACTGCTTTTTATTCCTTAGGGTGAGAAGATGTTTCAGTTTGGTAGATAGTGATTCAGATTGGTGGGTTTATGAGCCTGTGAATAAGAGGGAAGAATTTGTTTGACAGCTGGAGAAGAAAGCTGATTAGGTTTATGGCTGCTACATTAGTCATCTAAGGAGAGTATATGGTATCAGTTGTGAGCTGTGTTAGTCACTTTTAGTGTCATACATATGCCATCCTCCTTAGATATTACAACCAGAAACTATAAATATGCATTGACAAACTTTACAATATAGTTATGTAAACAGTCTGTGATGAGTAAAATGTGCTCAGGATTATGTCTTGCTGCTGTATGATGCTATTAACTTATGCATACTTATGTACAGGCAGGCAACTACAAACACACAAGTCCCAGGTGTTCGAATATCACTGTCTCTCTGCCAGGTAGCAGGCATCTTGTAAATCGTACAGCTGTCAGCCTAGGCAGGAATTCGAATACATGTTCAGGTGAGGTGCAGCAGCCACTGGGAGGGTGTAGCTGGGTTTACGCTAGATAAGCCTGACAAACATGGGGAGGAAGTGTGATGTGTGTGTGTGAGCAGAGATGAACAGAGATCAGAATTTCAGTGATCAGGAGTGGAATTTAAGTACAGGAAGGTTGGACCTTTGAGCTTATGTAGTGGGAGGGGAGATTAGGGTTAGAGAGCAATCAGCAACTTTAGGTTTAGAGACTAGGAAGCGTGTTTTAGGTTTAAGGGCAACAAAAAAGTTTTAGGGTTGGAAAGTGATTGATGATTTTAGGTTTAGGGAACAGGAATGCAGTTTTAGGCTTATGAAGAGATCAGGAACTTTAGATTTAGGGAGTAGGGAGGGAGTTTTTAGTACATCCATAGACTCTTGGGAGATTACTAGGCTAATGGCTTAAGGGCCCTTGCAAGCCTAGCCAATATAGCTCAATTTTACCCAATATATGGCTCCTAGGGGCAAGAGCATGGGGATTTGTGCCTGTGGATTGAATATCTTACAGATTGCCCCTCTCCATAAGGGACATAGGCACTTCCCCAGATGTAAATGTACCATTCTCCATTCATTGATCCAAACTGCATTAGAAGAGGGCCAAGGAAGAGCTCAACTTAATGTGAATAGGAAGCTTGTTCCAAAGAAGGGGCAGTCTCTGAGACACATATCTGTCTCTCCAGTATATTTTCTTTTGTCGTTGACTGAGTTTAGAAGCCTAGATCTGGTGAACCTCATGCTGTTTGACTTGTGGATGTGTAGCAGCTCCATCAAGGCTGGATTTGTGAGTCCCTTGGAGGTCAGGCATATGTCACCCCTTTATAGTCAGTTGGAGACAGAGTAAGGAGAAGGGGCATTTAGTCTATCCACATAGTTAATGTTGTTTACACCCTGTACTTAATTTGTAAGGAACCCCTGATGTCACTCCAGCTGCAGTAAGTGCCTAGTCAAGTACATGCCAAATGGTGTATTGTACTCAATTATTGGTATAATGAGGGCTGACTATGCCAGGCCTGTAATTTCCTTGGATCTGAATGCCATACCTTTACTAACAAGTTGTGCTACATAAAAGGATTTTTTAACCACTGTGGACACATGGTGGTCAAAATTCATGCTACTGTCTATCTGCATACCTAGATCTCTCACCTTTGAGCCCAGTCTAAGGGGAGTGCTATTGATGTTGTAATTTTCAGGGGTATTTGACTTCCCAAAGGGTATGATAATTAATTTTTTTTTTGCATTTAGTTCTAGGCCATGGTTCCTCCTGAAAGATATCTACATCACTGGGGGATTAATGATTGTCCCCAGCTTGCAGTCATCTGCAAATTTTGTCATCCAGAGGCCTACCACATATGCTTGACTTCAGAGAAATATATTCCAAAAAGGAATCATCACAGTACTGAGCCCTGTGGCACACCAGTAGTAACTGGCCACTTGCTGGATCTGGATTCACCCACTTTAACCACGTGTCCTGTCCATAACTGAAGACTTTAGGGTTAAGAAAGGGATTGCAATAGTTAGAGGTTAGGTCTGGGTGGGAGTTTTAAAATTAGAGTTATGGTTCTGATAGGGAGGGCTATGCAGTTTAGTAATAGCAGGTAGTGGGAGGAATATTCAATTAACTAGGATCAGTCTAGTGGGACTTAGGGCACATGCCAGTTAGAGCAACTGGAAAATGTGTCACAAGCTATATGCAAGAAAACACTTGTAGGAGTGCTTATGTTTACACCAGTAAAAGGTATTTATAGAAGCAGTTTCATCAAAAAGTACCTTTATTGGAGTAACAAAATTATAAGATATGCAACAGAAAAAGAGGAATCACTTAGCTTTCAAATATTAACTTTTTCAGAAAAACAAGTTTATATAATATATAGTACAGAAACAACTTATTTTTTATCACATCTTACAGATCTAACTGTGCAAAGAACAATCCAGATGGAGAGATAATGGGGTCCGGATGGATAGATGAGAAAGAGTAGTAGTGCTGAAACTGAATTCCTCCTCAAGTCTTGGTGAGTACTTTAACGAGCTGGACCCTGTTTTTCACAAAATCTTAGCAAGATGACACTGATATATAGACTCTATTTATATAACATAAATCATGGGCAGAAGTAGGTCAAAAATTAAAAGAGATAGCTGGGTGCACAAGACCCAGGATAGAAAAAGTGCCCAATCCTGGTAGGTGCACTGGTGCCAGGACTGGAAGAAATGACAGTGTTAGAATCCTCAAAATATGGAAACATTCCTACAATGGGGCCAGGCCAGGTTCAATGGGAGGATGCACCTCCTGTTATAGAAGGAAGTAGCAGTCTACAAAAAAAAATCACAAAAAGTGATAGGTCAAAGAATAGCTATAAAGACAATAAAGTGGACTATTGAGGATAAGAAAGAAATTATGTATTGTTACTATTATGCAAAAAGCCCAAAATTTTCAAACACAAGATATAAAAAAGATTAAGAGGGAAATTAGTAGAAAGAAAAACACTTCCACAAGAAAAAACTGTCAGAAGCTTCATATAAAAATTTGTGGTCTTTAATACAACAGTTTTGTGAAAAACAGTATATAGACCAAGAAACTTTGATTTGTTTGGAAAAAGAAGCATTTGATGAAGTGCAAAAATATAAACAACAAAACCTAGATATTTTTGAAAAGTATAAAAAAGAAATATGGACATGGGAAAGAAAGAGGGATTTGATATTGTGCAATATTTATGCAAACGTGAAAGCCAAATTAATCAACATAAAGAAGGCAGCCCCAAAGATATTTGAAGAGAAATACAGGCAAAGGCATCCAGACATGGAAAGTTTCAAAATAAGAAAAATAATATCACAAAGAGGGAATGTAGAAAAGAAGATCAGTAAAGTAGAAGTTAAAAAAATAAAAAATTTAGTAATGGAGTACCTGCGATGTGAAGTATTTGATGTAGAAGGTCTAACACAGATTACATCACAGCATGATAGAATAAGTCTCCAAAGTAAGGAGAAACAGGAAGATCAGGAGACATCTGAAACAGAAATATGGAGATGTGAAAGAACAAGAGATTTAATATGGTGTAATATCTATGCAAAGGAGAAAGCAAAACTAATAATTACAAAAATAGCAGCACTAAAGATATTTGAAGAAAAATATAGGCAAAGGAATCTGGACATGGAAACTTTGCAATAGAAAAAAATAAGGAGACAAAGAGTAAAAATAGAAAAGGAGATTAGTAATGGAGAAGTTAAAGAAATAGAAACTGAGGTTATGGAGTACCTCCGAAGTTTAGGATTTAGTGTAGAAAATCTAATTCAGAAAACACCACAACAGGATAGAGCAATCAATCTCCAAATTAAGAGGAAACCAGTGGAACACAAAGCAATTGGTCAGGTGTAGTATGAAGAAATGTTGGAACTTTCCACAGCAAACCAGTATAAATGTTCACTTAAAGCTGGACAGTAAGGGAAGGAACAGGAAACTGTGGAAACTGACGCAGTCAATGTTGAGGAGTGATAGGCCAGTGAGTTCCCATATGACAGAGCAGCAGATGGCACAGGATGAAATTGAAGAGAATGCCACAGGAAGATGCAATAGAACTTTCTATGAAAAGCCTGCAGGAAATGGAAAACAAAAAATGTGCCCTCAGTTTAGAACAAAACGAGCTAAGAGAAGAGTTGCTTGATATAATAGAGATAGATAGACATATTAAGATCAATGAAAGAACTAAACTACAGAAGGTTAACCCAAAAAGTCAGAAATTTGATAAAACAAATGAACACAATAATTAGGACTGTCCACAGAGACCCATGCAATATAACAGAAGTAAACAGGATATATTAGTGTGCAGCTAAATCAATAACTGATAGAGTTCTACCATAAGGATACATGGTAGTGAGAGAAAGGAAGGGGAGAAATTGAATATCATGGAAGTATCGAACAGAGGAAACTATAAAGCAATTAAGACAAGAATGGTCACTATTACAAGAGTATACAAGAGGGAACAGATCAACAAAAATACTTAGAAAGTTAGACGTGATAAAAGAAATGCACAGTATTAATACAGATCAAGATCAATCATGCACTACTGCAAATAAATTAAAAATCTCAGCACAGGTGGATACACTTAAAAGATATGCAGATAAATATAAAGGAAAAGTACAAAATAAGCAGTTTATTGATGACCCAAAAAATGTTTTAGATAATTGGGAAACAGGGTAAAAAGAATTGAAAGACCACCAAAAAAAGAAGAAATAGATACATTTTGGATAAGTATCTATGACGATTCTGTGGAACATAACAACGATGCTAAATGGATAGAAGAAGCAAAAGAAAGAATAAGAAGTTTAAAGGTACAGAATATGAAATGGGATGAAGTAACAGCCAGAGAGACTGAAACAAAGTTAAGAAAAGCCTCTAACTGGAAAGCCCCAGGTCTGGATGCAGTACTTAACTTCTGGTTAAAAGTATTAACATCCTTGCACAAAGATTTAGCCATGAGTAAGAAGTATTTATATGCACACCCTGAACAGACACCAACCTAGCTAACAACAGGAAAAGCAATGCTCCTACTTAAGAGTGAACCTGCAAGCTACCCTAAAAATTATAGACCAATATCTTGCCTTCCAATGACGTATAAACTATACACTGGAATTAATGCTGACAAAGTTTATAGTCATTTAGAAGAAAACTCAATTATGGCAGTAGAACAAAGGGGTAATAAAAGAATGTCATATGGAACAAAGGATCATTTGTTGTTAAATAAAGTCAAAGTGGAGAACTGTAAAAAGGGAAAGAATCTAAGCATAGCATGGACTGACTACAAAAAGCATTTGATAGTATCTTACATTCATGGATAAAAAGAGTGCTTAAAATGCATAATATACACCCTACACTGACTGACTACATTACAGTGACCATGAAACAGTGGCAGACCGCTTTGCAATTAAGCCATGATAAAGGACAAATCATTATCCCAGGGATAACAATTCAAAAGGGGATATTCCAGGATGACTCTCTGTCACCACTGCTATTCTGTCTTGCCCTTAACCCATTAAGCTGTTTACTTAATAGTTTAGGCTATGGCTATAATTTGACTCCTAGAAAACAACAAAGTGTAAAGACTTCTCATATTCTCTTTCTCGATGATTTAAAACTGTATAGCTCATTAGATAAGAAACTGAAAGCACAACTGCAAGTTGTCAAATCTTTTTCAGATGATATAAGAATGTCATTTGGTCTTGATAAATGCGCAAACCAACCTTTAAAGCAGGAAAACTGCAGCACCAAGAAAACAGTTTGGGACAGAAATATGATATAAAAGAACTTGAGCAAGAGGGAATGTATACATATTTGAGAACTGATGAAGGATCAACAATAAAACATGAACAAATGTGAAAAAAACTTAGTAAGGAATATTTTAGAAGACTTAAATTAATCCTGAAAACAGTGTTGACATCTAGGAACAAAATCCAAACTATAAACCAGTTTGGTCTTCTTGTCCTAACTTACAGTTTTGGAGTGATTGACTGGCCCCAAAACACGTTGGATAGATAAGACAGGAAAACAAGAAGAATGCTTCATGTTCACCAAATGATTTATAAAAATCAGTGCATACCAAGATTATATATTCCCCATTCTGAAGGAGGGATGGGCCTCCTTGAAAGTGATTACATGTATAGATCTGCAATTGTGGGACTCCACACACATCTACTGACCTCACAAGACCCAAATGTAGTGAATGCTTTGAAGCATGAGGAGAATAAATCTAAGATGGCTTCCCTACTTAGTCTAGCAGAAGCATATCGGTGTTAAGCAGGAATGGAAATCAAACCACAAGTAGATAAAAATCAGGCAGAAACTGAATGTGCCAAAAAACAAAAGGAAGAATGTAAGGTGAAGGACCAGATGAGAAGGCAAGAAATGTGGAAAATGCATAAACAGTAATTGCAAGTATAGAAAGCTTTTGGAAGACCCTCATGTTGATCAGGAATGAACACAGAAATGGTTAAGGAGAGGCAAATTCAAACCAAGAGATGAAAGGTTAATATTGGTGGCACAAGATAGTGGGCTACGTATACATTGGTTTACAAAGTCCATTTAACACGTGGGAGAAACAGACAAATTTAAGTTTGCAAAACAGAATTGGAAACAGTTGCACACCTTGTTGCTGGTTGTGACACACTAATGGCAGAAGGACTGTATACTGGAAGACATAATAATGTGGCAAGACTGCTGTACTGGGGATTGTGCATACATTATTGCATTGAAGTGGCTGAAAAACATTGGAAACATGAGCCGCAGAGCATCTTAGAAAATGATGACATCTACATTACATGGGATCATCCATTACCAACAATGCAAAAGACAAATGCTAGAAAACCAGATATAGTGGTACATGAAAAGAAGACAAGAGTAGCACTGATCATTGAAATTATCACACCCAGCGACTACAGTGTCTTGTGTACAGAGGACACAAAAGTCATAAAATATCAGGATTTGCAGGCAGAAACAAGAGCAATGTGGAAGAAAGGTACCCAGACAGTTCCAATAGTAGTAGGAGCAACAGGTCTTATAAAAAAGAATCTACAATCATGTTTAGATATGTTACCAATACATGTAACTCTGTATAAATGGCAGAAGGAGTCATTACTGGGCACATTGTGGCTGCTGCGAACAGTGCTTCTGGCATACATCAAAAATTGAAACAATACTAATTTCATGAACTTTAATCGTACTTTGACTTAGGAATGGGGTTCAGTCCTGTCATGGCATTAGAAACCCAAAAGTCTTGGAGAAATTAAAAAAAAATGTAGAGAACTTGATCTCAAAGGTCATATGTAATATTAAGTAATTTTTGCTACATGAGAAAAGTGAATGAGAAAATGTGTGACTATAACATGTTATCATTAAACACTGACATAATCACACAGCAAAAGGGTATAGAAGTCATACAGAAAATGTAAAAAGTGCAAGCAAAGGGAAGTGCCAAACTGCTATAAAGAAGAGATATCCATGATAAAACTATTTAAATTATAACAGTTACCAAACATAAATAAAAAAAAAAGACGGTAGGACCAGGAAACCTTCCTGCTTATACACAGATTCAGAGGAAACTCAGCCTCCTGTCAATAGCGTTAAATGAAAAATTAGTGGGGTGGTGGCATGTCCTAGATCTATGGTGACAGGCTGCAGTTGTTCTAGTTCAGAAAAGAGAAGGGGCTACAACAGACACCATTATATACCCAGCATACTGCCAGGTATTCTTGTACTCTCATCAGTGAATGCACGTCACAATGTAACCATTGAAGACACCTTTCTTAAAGAGCACATGGCACCTCTCATATTAAGTAGGAAGAAAACGGCACAGGGAATTATGCCATTACCATGTATACTGTCACGCTGTCCTCTTTCTGGTACAGAAAACAGATGTTCTTATCTTGTAGTTTGCTGTTATGACCAGCCTCAACAATATTCTTAGAGCTACAAAGTTCCCTACTCATATTAATGTAATGAAGTATGGAACTTGAAAGAACATATATTGATTGTACACAGATGCCTCAATATCTATATTAGTGCACAGGATACTGTAGTTGTGTTCTAACTAAAGCAATATGTAAAGATATAGTGCCATCTAAGCATAGCAAGTAGACTGCCTTAATCTGATATTGATTTTAGGAGAGTTGCGAGATATAAATCATAACATAAACACATTTTTTAACATGTGAAGACAAACTTGATTTAGTTTAACATGAATGCTTTGTTATTTTCATATAAAATATGGACAAACATTTTATGTGACATCATATTGTGGGTACGGGCAGTGAGATAACATGAACATAGCGAAAAGTAAGCCTCAAAAAACACGATATAGACTTTTTATTTTATAGAATATACAATAACTTCAGCATCTACAACATATCTGCTAATAAAATTTAGTTTTTAATAAAAATGCATGTGAAAGGTGTCCCATGAACTTTAAGTGTGAGCAAATTAATGTCTTCAGATATAGATGCCTATTGTACGGGAATGAGAAGCAAAAACTTCATCAATATTTTCTAAGTTGGTTTCTGCCATGCAAAACACTTTGTTTATATATGGTTTTTTCTGTGTTGGAAAAAGAAAATATTCACTGTACTTCATCTCAACTGAGCATCAGCAGTATTACATGACCTATCATGTGCCAGTTACACTGCTATTGTATAGCTATTGTCCTTAAAGCAGGTCAAATGTCACATAGATTTGTTGTTCCTTGGTCAGAGTTCAGAGCTGTTTTGAAATATCAATCTGGAGGCTTCAAAGTTGCAGAATCTTCCTTCACCAAGTATTGTGTTGTTTTGGCAGCACATATGAACTAATGCAGGCCTTTTTTTTTACAATTATCAGCCAAGCGAAGAGAAAAAAAGACTCCAAATTTTGGGGTTGGTATAGCATTTAAGATCTGTACCTCAGAGTCACAAGTCACTGGGTTTGATTCTCACCTTTGAAAGAGAAGCCTACAAAGGCAGCTAATGTAGTAATTACCTATGAGCTATAAAACCTATAGAAATTAAATTATTTGTTCATGCTTTGATCGAAGAGTTTTTTACTTTTTAGCATTCTAAATTATTAAATAAGAATGAAAAGAAAACAGAAAACTGTATATATCTTGACTAGTTAGAAGGCTGGTGAACTGGAAAGTTGATGAGCTATAGCTACTTTATCTTTATGAAGTGTGCTGCATCGACTCCAGGGATGGTTTTGCATTACTAACATGTTTAGCCAGGGGGAAATAATGTAAAAAATTAATGAATACATGAATGTCTGTCTCAATAATGCTTCACTTCCGCTCTGGGGAAAATCACGTTTGGGTACATTTCAAAGAAAGGTCAACATCCAAAATATAGAATGTGACCTTGTTACTAAAAGATGAAAAGCAGCATATAGGTTGCAAGTCATGTCTTGGACAGTCCTGCACATAGGCAAATTTGCTTTTACTGTGGCAAAATAATGTAAGCGTTTGTCTAGAATCTAAGGAAGGTAGAATTTTTTCCACAGCTTATCAAAATCCCAAACTACATTTCAATTTCCAGTGTCTTCCTGATCTAAGCTGTTAGTCTTATATCTTTGATTAGCAAATTTAAAATTATTATTATGTGTGTATGTGCATGTGTGCATGCGCTTGTATCATTTGGTGTGCGTGTGTGTGCGTGCATGTACATCTGTGTATTTTATGTTTTTAGCCTCTTTATTATTTTTAAATGGTTTAGGCCAAAATAGATTGCATCACAAAATGAACTAAATGCGTAATCTGCTATTAAGTCATTTAACTTCAGAATGTAGTGAAGCTCAGAACGGAAATAACTGGGTCTTTTTTATTGTTTTTAGATTAAATTTTCCAGTGCCAGGAGAGCAGTTGTCTTTGTCATTTATTCTGATCATTCTTTTTATCCCTGTCTCATACAAGAAGTTGTATACCTACAGTCTGATATCCTTAGTAAGCTGGCAGGTTTAAACACCTCCAGGCTAGTTGCTCAGCATAATGCATCCGAGGTTATCCAAGTGCAACTAACTCTGGGCAAAACTGCAATCCAAATTTTAGCTTGCTACAGATCCCCCACCATGCCCCAGGATTCCCACTCCTCTTTTCTTGATGTACTGGAAAATATTAGGGTTCAACCAAACACCCTAATAATGGGCGACTTCAACTACCCCACCATTAACTGGGAAAACTACTCATGTACCAACTCCTTAGCTCAACGCTTTCTGGAATTCATAAACTCCAATGCCCTGGATCAACTTATCCACACCCCCACCAGGGGCAACACTATCCTAGACCTAGTCATTAGCAACATGAGTGACTGGTGTTCTACACCTGAAGTCAACTCCTCGTTGGTCCGATCCGACCATAAGCTAATCACCCTTGATATCCACATCCCGCCCCCACCCACCATTAAGGAAACCATGGTAAAAAATGTCTTCAAAGCCAACTTCATGCTTCTTAAGACAGAAGTGGTGAACTTCATGACACCCATGCAGATGGACAATACAGTTACAACTGCTGAATCCTACAAAAATGCACTCAATAAGCACTTACATGAGTGCATGGATCGTGCTATCCCAAACAGAGCCAAGATGCTATCCTCCAAAAAAAGGAATCCAATCTGGTGGTCCCCTGCCATAAACAAACTGTACAACAGAAGGAAGAAACTGTTGCAAAAGAGAGTAAAATCCCATGAGTGGAGGAGATCCCTGGTCAGCCTCAGTAAGAAGCTGAGATCCCTTATAAGATCCTCCAAAGCTAGCTATGAAAACAAAATCACCACTTATTCTAAGGACAACCACAAAGCATTCTATAGCTATGTCACGAATCTCAATGACAACACCCAAATCTGCTCTGAGTTACAGTGCAAAGGCATGAAAATTACAGAACCAACTGATATTGCCAACATCCTGGCAGATAGGTTCAGTGCTAACTTTACCCCCCCCACCCCCTAAAGGGCCCATATCTATACATGAAAAATGCAGAGTCCCTGTAATCACAGCTACACAGGTAAAAGCTGCATTCTCTAAAGCCAAAAACACAGCATCCATGGGACCGGACAACATCCCAGGCTGTTTTTACACAAACTTCAGAACAAAGTGGCTCCCCACTTAAGCACCATGTTCAATAATAGCCTTGCATCAGGCTTTGTGCCCACTGAATAGCACACAGCAACAGTTATCCCACTGCACAAAGGGGGAGCCACCACTGATCCCGGAAACTATTGACCTATTAGCCTGACGAGCCTGGTCTGCAAGGCCATGGAACGTATCATCATGGAACTCATAAACGAAGACACTGATAACCTCCAAACTCTGGATCCCACCCAGTTCGGGTTTGTGAAAGGCAGATGATGCCTCCTGAACCTGATCGGCTTCTTTGAGGCAGTCACCAAAGTAGATGAGGGTAAGGTGGTTCACACAGCCTATCTTGACCTCGCCAAGTCTTTCAACACCATCCCCCATTCTGGAATTATAGCTAAACTTACTAAACTAGATTTAAATCCCTACGTCTCAAGATGGGTTGTCAAATGGCTCACTGACAGAACCCACACGGAAAAGTTGCAGACACTAAATCTGACCTCAAAGCAGTGACAAGTGGAGTACCACAGGGTTCCGTCCTGGGACCTCTTCTGTTTGGTATCTACTTCTCTGAAGTACAGGTTAACACAGAAGGTCTCTCGCTAATGAAGTTTGCAGATGACTGCAAACTAGGAGCCATAGTCAAGTCCCCAAATGATGTGGATATCCTACAGAAGGGCCTCGCTGAGACAGATGCCTGGTGTCAGAGCCATGGCCTCAAGCTCAGTAAAAACTCTGTACCCATGAACTACCACATAGGCAGCAATCTACTTAACATCGAATGTGTGATAAGAGACCTTGGGACCCAGGTGGACAGTAGACTCTCCTTTGATAGTCACATTGCCATAGTAGTCAGAAAGGCCTTCTATGTGCACACCTCATCATAAAAGGATTCTCATCCAGGAAAAAAGAGGTCATTGTTCCCCTCTACTCATCACTCATTAGACCCATTATGGAGTACAGTGCCCCATTTGGTATGTACCTCACACGACATCTACAACAACTGGAGAGGCCACAGAAATATCTCAAAAAGAGGATTACTGGCCTCCCCTACACCCCACACCTTCACCCAGTATTCTCGCCACACTCTTCTCATTTTCTCCCATTCCTACCTCCAACATAAGAAAACCCTTAACTAAACTTAAACCCACAAAATTAGCAGTAGACAACCTCCCAAGTGAATTCCTACAAATTGCAGCTGACGCCCTAGCCCCTACCCAGTATCCATCTTGATTAACCAATCTCTGTCAGAATGCTACGTCCCTACACTATGGAAAATATCACACATCATTCCCCTTCACAAAGGTGGCCCCTCCACAGAACTAACCAACTACCGCCCCATAGTGATTCTATCTCCACTCTCCAAAATACTAGAGAGATGCATTCACTCTCAAATCTCAGACTACCTCCTTACTAACAACCTCCTTTCTAATACTCAACATGGTTTCCGACCAAACCATGGCACCACCACTGCCTTACTCTCTTTTACTAGCACTATCCTTCACCATAAAAATAATGGCCATCTCTCCTCTGCTACTTTCCTAGACCTATCTAAAGCATTTGACATGGTCCCACACAAACAACTCCTCTCTGAACTCAATAACCTATCCTTTTCTCAATCAGTCACCAACTGGTTTCAAAGTTACCTGTCTGACCACCAGCAATCTGTTGTATGGCAAAATTACATATCTCCCCAACTACCTGTCTCTATTGGTGTTCCCCAAGGATCCATCCTTGGACCCCTAGTCTTCTCTATTTTCACAAATAATCTAGCATCTGCTACCAAACATGGCACACTCATACAATATGCAGATGACTCAACCATCATCTGCTCAGCCCAGTCCCTACCCGAACTGCAAAAGGTCACACAGGATGCCTTTTCCTCTGTTGAAACTTGGCTATCCGATGCCCAGTTAACACTCAAGCCAAACAAAACTAAACTCGTTATCTTCAAACCCACCAAACATACTCAAAACAACTCTGACTTTAACATCATAGCAAAAGACAACACCACTATCCACCCAACAGATCACACCAAATTGCTAGGAGTCGAAATAGACAACAATCTCAAATTTGACATTCACATATCCATGACCATAAACAAAGTCCACCAAAAACTAGGAGCCTTATACAGAAATAAGTACCTGCTCACCAAAGCAGCTAGGATTTCAGTTGCAAATTCGCACCTTATTGCCACCCTAATTTATGCCTCTCCAATATATACCAACCTAAGGCAATGCGATCTAAATAAACTTGAGACTTGCTACAACAAAATCGCCAAATTCACCACTGGGGCATCCTACCACAGTCACCACTCTCTCTCACTTATTGAACTAGGCTGGCTAGAACTCCCTCACCTCTTTCAATGGTATCAACTCGCGCTCACCCATAAACTGGTTAACCATCCTCTAAAGGTCCCATCCCTCCAGTATCTACTCCAACCCTATCTCACCACCAGACCACTACGATCCAGCAACAAAAATCAATTGCAGGTTACTAGAGCCAATAACACTGCTGGAGAAGCACTATTCTCCAGCGCTATAGCCAAATTACAGAACACCCCCCCCCCACAATAACCTCTCTACCATCATGCACCCACTTCAAAGCTTTACTTAAAGTGCACCTAAAAACATGTTGGCTATGCCCTTGTAACTCTCCCCTCTAACTTCTCCCACTCCATCTACCCTCTACCTCTCTTCCACCCCACAAACTACCTTTGATTACAGCAAGCTCTGATACTTCCATGCATATCTACTTATTATATGGCAGTAACTTCTTATTGTAACAATTGTTAATATCTGCTATGACTTTGTGGATAGAACAGATGCTAGTTATCTACTGAATGTACTATGTTCTTCATCTGTAACTATGTTTGTAATATTTTAATTGCTAGGATTCTTCATCTGTAACTATGTCTGCAATATTCTAATTTGTGGAGCTTTTCTCCCCGGGCCTCCGCTGAAAATGGACCTGCGTCCAGTCTGACATTCCCGGTCAAAAATGTAAATAAGTAAATAAATCAATTATTAATACTCCATGCCTGGTATAAACATTTTTCTCCTTTTTAAAAGTAACACAAGAGCATTGTAGCACTCCATACATGATATAAACCATAGCAATTACTTGCTAGATGTGTAGCAAATAGACCACTACAGTTTAAATAGAAAGTTTTTTCTCATCAAAGGAAGGACGGGAGGGGCGTGACCATAGAAACAGGACCTGATTGGTTCCTGCAATACAGGAACACCAGGTATGTGATAACATCTTTTTTTTTTCTTTTTTTGTGCTCTTCAGTAGTGTAGGGTATCATACAGAGGAATGTTAGCCAGCTATGCCCCTGGCTAAAGACCTCATGGAAATGTAGGTATAAGCCTCTAATATATAAATCTTCTTAAAAGAGAGTCTCTTAGCAATAAAAGATTTCTAGAAAATCTTAAACTTATATTTAATAACAACAAATCTATTTTTTATATATATTTTTTTTAATTTTGAGCACTGCACTTAATACCAAAATTCTTTCCGAGTCTAATAGTCTTCTTGCGGAAAATTATAAAAAAGTCCTTTGATGAAACAAAAAATAGAAATTCTGAAAAAAAAAAATACTAGAAGAAAGTTCTTAACAAATATATGTCCAGAAATACACTCATTAAACCATTTGTAGACATTGACTTATAAAAAATAATTTTATTCCCTAAGGTCTCATATATATATATATATATATATATATATATATATATATATATATATATATATATATATATATATATATATATATATATATATATACATATATATATATATATATATATATATATACATATATATATATATATATATATATATATATATATCATGCATTATACATATGCAGTTTTAAGTAGAAACACATTAAGGGTCTTGCTTCCCTTTTCAAGCACATAACAATGCTCACTTCCCAAATAGCACAGGGACATATATGGTAACCTCCAGATATATGCCAGTATCTGTGCTAGTGTTAGTCCTTTCAATCATAAGTCATCAACAGATTTTATTCACAAAAGAGATAAACAATGATTCCAGATAGAGGTGGTTCTTTCAATTAGATAGGGAGAAGTCTGGATAAATGTTTTTCATGTAGAACAAGGAGTTTTTAACACACAGAACAGAACATGCATCTCATATGCTGGGGCATTCTAGATATATATATATATATATATATATATATATATATATATATATATATATATATATATATCATACCTCTCAACCTGGAAACAGCAAAAATCTGGACACGGACCATGAAAAATAGGTACAAATCTGTACGCTGATTAACATATAATTTGCATACATAATTATGTAACCCCACCCACTCCAATGGAATTGTGGGATAAACAAACAAACTGAACAGAACTAAAATATGGCATCAGAGCCCTCCTGCAGCCATTCCAATGTCTCATTACCTGGTTATTTTGCCCTATTTACCATAAACACTATAATGTGCATACTGCTTTACTTCTACAATGTTTATTTGGATTCATTTAAAATTTTTATTTTATATTTTATAGCATAAACACTATTCGACCTCTGCTAAACAAAGCAATACAGTCTCACAATGAAAATAGACTTGGCATTAACTTCTCTGCCGAAACTTACATTCATTGAAACAGCATTGATACCCACATTCAAAGAAAATGCATCTGGCCAGTGTGGTGGATAAAGACTAGCTTTGGGGTGTTTTTAAATCATAGGCCCCCTTGCACACAAAACATACATGTTTGATACACCTTCCTGACAGTATTAAGTTATATTCCTCGTATAATACAGCACACTTGTTACAGCGCATTTTAGAAGACAAATCACCTAATTCCACATTAAGGAGATATATAACTAATGAAGAGGTTGCTGCAAGCAAACAGCTTAATTCTTCATTGTTTCATCTACAAATAAAGTGCCTGTTGCCCTTGAGATATAAATTACATATGTTGCATAAAAAAATGCTAAGCTAGTAATATTACAACAGGGAATGGATGGCAAACTGATAACAGATAATTACTAGGTATCTCCGCCAAAGAGGACATTTTCAAGGCTGCAAAGTACAACAGAATACAGTGTCAGCAATCTATCTACATGCTTGTTTGAACAGACAGCAGCAGATTAAGCAAGCTGTGTGTTGTGTATTAATTGTAAATTAAAATGCACACAGTTCTTACTTTCTCAGCAAAAAGTTCTCTAACTTCTCTCAGACAGCAAAAGCAGTTAAGATACACTTGCACAGCAGATAAAATAAAATCGGGCTTTCATACAAACAGTTCCCGCCCAGAACTGTGTGCATGAAAGTCCGATTTTATTTTATCGCTGTACTGGTTCCTGGACTTGCAGCACAGGCTAGCAAATAAAAAACACATACCAGATAAAATAAAAATTGGGCTTTCATACAAACAGTTCCCGCCCAGAACTGTGTGCATGAAAGTCCGATTTTATTTTATCTGCTGTACTGGTTCCTGGACTTGCAGCACAGGCTAGCAGATAAAAAACACATACATTGGACCAACTCCAGCAGCTTAATTAAATTACAAATAAAATACAAAAATTACACAGTTATTTTGGCCTCGGACTTAAATTCATAGCAAAACTATTCCTGCCCTGGACTAGTAGCACAGCTGACTTAAACACACACCCACGGACACACACACGTGAGTACATAACTTCTTTTTTTGTGTCACAGTGTCTCATCATGGGAGAGCTTGTGCTGCAAAATATATACTTCAAATGTTTCACCTAGCTTTCAGTGAAGTGGTCCTAGTAATTTCGTTTTCAGTCAAGTGAGTTTTCAATCAACCGTAGTAGACCCATATATATATATATATATATATATATATATATATATATATATATATATACACACACACACAACACACACACACACACACACACACACACACACACACACACACACACACACACACACACACACACACACACACACACACACACACACACACACACACACATCTCTCTCTCTCTCTCTATATATATATATATATATATATATATATATATATTATATATCTATCTATCTATCTATATATATATATATCTATCTATCTATCTATATATATATATATATATATATATAAATACAGAAAGCACCCACTGTCAACTTGCAGAATGTTGATGTCAAAGTGTCGAAAACACTGACATCAAAAAGCTAGTACACATTCGCCAAGAAACAGCCTCAGCACATGCAAACTTTATGTTAAAAAAGAAACTAAAGTTAATATTGCTTTTTGTAGGGGGTTAGATGCCTTGCACCCCCACAACCTCCACGAAATCATAAAAACATGGGGAATGGGTACATTTAAAATCCACATTGTTGCTGTATGACTACTAGTTTGCGTATCCTTGTATTGGATTTTGGCTTCTCAGTATGGACAAATTTCCCAGTCCTTGGACTTGTGCGATTGCGATCTCACACTTCTGTCAATCAGTTGCCTAGTTGATAACATCCCAGGCCTCCGCTGAAAATGGACTTGTGTCCAGTCGGACTTTCCCGGTTAACAAATGAAAAAAAAAAAAAAAGAAACAGTTGATTAGACAGCTGTCAACCAGAAGCTCATTCAAGCAGGTCACTAAGTGCCCATATCTATATCGATATATGTCCGTACACAGACAAATTAAAGCATCGGACGACGTGATAAAAAAAAAAATGTAAAGCTTTTTTAGGGGGCAAGCTCCAACACCCCCTGAACCCTGTATAATATATATATATATATATATATATATATATATATATATATATATATATATATATATGTACCAACTGCAAGATCATACTACAGTGAGTAAAGGGTAGGTTCTCCAATCTGTACTATACTGCACTCTTGGACACAATTAAAAAAACAGTATGTGTGATAAGCTGATTTTTTTATCACAAATAGAGGCTATTTTTCCCTACAATAACTTGAGCTTTTGACAAATAGTGCGTATGGATGGATGCATCTACACACTGCAACGTAAAGGATTTTAAGTTAACTTAAATCATATGTCATTAATGCGTTCTTTTAATTCTTACTTATTCTCAGTCTGACTGGGCACAACTAAAGTTAGTGACAGAAATCATGTCAGATGAAAACTTCAAGCAATTACTCATTCTCGTGGTCATTAATCAGAAATTAGTAGAACTGAATTATTTAGAGTGATGCTTGACATAGAATTGTATTTAGTACATGGATCCTAGTTCAATGATGACTGCATAGTTATGCACATCAGCTATGCCTGTATCACTGAAAAATTCCATATGTAGCTTAGGGCATGGTATGAGTTCATTGCAAAGTGTCACTTGATTAGCTAAACATGAAACAAGAGGTTTACAAAGAAAGAAAATTCAAGGGCACTGTTCATTGTGGGTTGCCTAGGGGTTCTGGGATTCTCTTTCTGAAGCTGGTTGTCTTCACTCAGTTAATATTTTTTCTATTTTTGACCTTGTCACTGAATGTGACAGGTCTCCACAATGCAGACTGCAGAAATATTAGCTTGTCAGCAGAAACCTAAGTTTATGTTTCTAGAACTTTCACAGAGTGCAAATGGCAGAAAAGCTACCTTGCAAACACTTTTTAAGGTATCTGTAGACTTATGTTTGATCACTTGTCTACATCTTTGATGAGCATTAAGGCGTTTTGAGTACATAATTAATTAATTGCAGTTTGTTTCTTTATTAACAAATTGTTCTACCATGTTACAAAAGATTATATTCTAATGAAAATCAACTTTGACATAAAGTTTGAGTGTTTGATTCTTTTATATTGTCAAAATACAGACTGTGATCAACTATTATCAAGCAGAACAGATACAAATTAATTATGAGATCTATATTTTTTTTAGGTAACTTAAGGAACTTAACTCTAGGATTTAATCTTGTGGACTAGTTGGGGATAATTAGGAGGTACTACCCTGTATTTTGGGTGATAAGCTTAGCAGTTGGGGGCGCCCAGAGGAAGAGTCTGACTTTGGTGGATATTGGTAAAGCCATTTTAGCGTGCAGGTTTCATTGCGGGCATGCTGGGCTCTGACTTGCTTTGCAAACCCATTGTTATATGTCACACTTGACTTGTGGGTTCGGTATAAGATGAAGTGAGGGTAAAACACATTGGACAGACTGCGATATTATTTTGGACACACCTGGGAAACACTTAGTTTAATTATTGGGGGTGTGCAAGGAGAACTTTTGAGATCGAGGTTCTTCTGTATACAACGAACAAACACACAGGCGCTAGGGATGTAAACAACACACAATAAGTACAAATTAAAAATTTAATGATTTTTAAAAAAAAAAATGTTTCTTTTTAAAAAAAGTTGAGTAAAACACCTTGATTAATCAAGTACCTCTTACTTAATAAATAAACATGTAGGTACTGGCCACTTATGGAAACTGAAAACGTATTAAGCAACTTGTTGATTTTGTAACCCATTCCTCTTTAAAACTGGATTGCCATGGAACAGGCGAGTGGGAGCCTGTTTCTGATCCGTGCATTGTATAGAAGGAGTTATTTAAACTAAATTAAGATGTATACAGGTTGTCTGAAGAAGTTCGGGTATAACCCGAACGAAAAGCGCTTTACTTACTTGGTGTTGTTTCGTGTTTTGGGTTTGTTAACTCAAAAACTTGGAGCATTGACTACTTGGTTTAAGTAATTTTTTAAGATATTAAAGCCTCAGAAGTTTCGGAAATCCATTGCTTGGTCCGTTTGGTGTTTGAACATTTCTTTAGTTTGTGGATGTGTATTGGTGTTAGCTCTTGTGACACACTCGTGACACACTCTCCCTGCTGAGCTCTCTTTCCTTGGCTCCAGTACACTGTGAACTTACTGAATGAAGACAAGAAAAGAAACTCAAAGTAGAAAAAGACAGAAAGTAAAAAAATACAATAGATGACCTGAGGAAAATTAAATTTAACAACATCAGTCTAATCCAGAATAAATCAACACTGGGTGCATGCCTTACAAATGCCCATCCTTTTATTCATCCTCAATCCATTGTATACTTTCTCAAAGCCCTTTTATTTCCTTAGTAATATTACTGCAATTTAGAACCACAGCTCTTGGGAAATCCACTTACTTGAAAACGTGATTTCAATCCTCCATTGTCTCCACCTATCCCACTGTTTGAAAGATTGAGTGAATGTAATTTGAGACTTATGGCTTCTAAAAGAGCTTGTCCTTTTTACAACTTGACCAGTGATGAGAAAAAGAATGATCTTCTTATGCATGACTGATAAGGGAGGAGGTGTTTTTTTATCATGGACAGTTATGGTGATCTCCACAAATGAGAAATCTGATTATAATACAAAGGGTGTTGTTTATGCTGTCCTCTGTTTGACATGTCAAATATTTTGTATTGGAAAAAAAACAGAGTGTGTGCTTAGAATGAGAATATACCAGCATTTGTATGGTATTAAAAGGGATGACACAAGGCATGCACTTAGCAGATATGCACACTCCTGTATGACCTTTAAAAAGGTTATTTTTTTATCCTAGAAAAGGTAACAGTTGCCATTAAGGATGGGAATTGTGAAGCTCCACTGGAAGCCAGGGAGTTACTTTAGCAACTTTTAATGCATGCTGTTAAAAGGGATGCCGCAAAGCATGCACTTAACAGATATGCATGCTCTAGTATTACCTTTAAAATGTTTCTTTTTTATCCTAGAATAGGTAACAGTTCCCATTAAGTATGGGAATTGGGAAGCTCAGTTGGAAGCCATGGAGTTACTTTGGCAACATTTATTGCATGCTACTCATGTGTCAGGAATAAATGACAGAATGTCAGCAGTTTGCTGGCACTTAGGTAAAAGTCTAAAGGGCTGAGCTGGTCCCTTTAACAGTGAATTCTTACTTGTTATACAAACTGAAAGAGTATATATATATATATATATATATATATATATATATATATATATATATATAGATAGATATATATCGATATAGATATTAATTTCAGCATAGTTTGAAAAAACGAATATGTGCTGTTTTTAAAGAAATGTTGGTTTTATATTTTTTTATTTTTTTGTGTAGTTGTGACGTTGCTTTAAATTATTTATGTTAAGAATATAAGTTATTTGATTAGTTTAGAGTGATCATGTGCGTTAATATGCCATTTTTAAAGTCACTTATTTGTGTAGCAATCTCTTCCAAAGAAGTTCCATAATATTTGAGAGTGAATGAGTTAAATTAATAAACCTGTGTTAATTAGATTAATTATATCATCAAGAATGGAATTACCATCCTTTATTCAGTATCTTATGGGATCTTGAGAGGACAGCTATGCCTTATTTTTTGTGCAATTAGAGATCTAGTTTTTCAGGATCATCTGTATCTCTGTAAGTCTAATAGTTCCACAAATACTAAAAAGTAGATCAAACATCTCCAGCAGCAGGTAAACAAAACATAATGGAGAGATAAAGTCATCACACAGGACGTTCCTGACCTCTGGGACAGACTGCCCCCACAGGTTAAGCAGTGCTGAACACTATCAACCATCAAATAGAACCTAAATGATTGGATAGGTGCTCACACATTTACCACAGGACTGAATGGTCTAATGGCCCACCTAGAGGAAGGGATACAGCCTGAGCAAGGGTATTAGCAAGGGATAAATGGTCACAAAACTCAAGTGTCTTAACATTTACATGATTAATGTGATTGCTATGTATAATACACTGGTTTTCATGAGGAGCAGATTTGTAGTCCCATGCCAAGTGATACTTTTAGATATCACATGAAAAACATAATTGGGCTGCACTAGTGTGATAATTAATGCATCACTAGTTCTGAGAGACAGTGACTGCAGTGTCCTTGCATGAGCACAGTCTGCATGTCCTAGTCACCTGTTACTGGGTGGGGAAGTGCATGCTTGGGTGCGATGACACAATGCGTTATGGCAGGGTTTCAGTAATTGCCACACTATGACACTTGCTTTAGCTTTATGAAAAACATATTGCAGAACACTAACAGGAGCATATCAGCAATAGGACATCAGTTCAGAAGATGCTGAACTATGACACAATCATAATGAAGGAAGACAAGGTGCATAGCAATGTATCTCTGCACTGTACTGAGCAGCCATTGTATATGGAGCCACATGGACAGAGATGAAACAGTAGAAGAGGGTAGGCACTATGTCACTTGGGCTTTACAGGTAAAGATACTGTTTTGGGAGGAGTTCACCATGACAAAGAAAATAGCATAAGGTCCTGACAGACAAAGTATCAAACTGGGGGGTTCACCATGACAGAGATCATAGCAGAAGGGGGAAACAGGTTAATATCCTATTGAGAGTGGGGCCACACACTGTAACCTATGTGCACATAATTCAAGACATGCTACAGGACAAACAGTGGACCCTGTGCATAGGTCATGTCATGGCTATAAGTATAGAGGAATGTGCACAGCAGTACTTACAGTCAGCACAGTGTTAAGTAAGAAGGGTGGTGATAGCATACCCATTGCTGCTGTCTGTATGAGAAAGTGGGAACAGCCACAGCATGACAAGCAGACAGGTATGTGGGCAGCCAATGAAGCAATGATGCAGTGTTGAAACACAGGGGTCTCCCAATGACAGCTATTAACACACTATGTTTGACATGTGTAACCCACAGATGAATATTTATTGTCATGTCAACAGCTGAATATTTTCACCTCCCAGCAGAGAGAGAGATGATGCCACTGCTGCTGCAGGGTGTGTGTACACATGGCATGTACATTCTGGACATAAGAACTGACAAGACATTCTGTGACAGGTTGCAGCAAGGACTACTGTAGGCTACTATAGCAGGACACTAGTGTGGATGTATCACTAGTTCACCAATGTGATACTGCATGCCAAGGGCAAGCACAGGATATCATCTGAGACAGGTGTACCACAACAGGTGAACTATCAACACAATAGCGGTTCAGAGTGTTGAAAGAACTCCAGGTAATCCTGCCCAGAGTGGATGAGTGAACACTCTTCTCTGGATGTGGCTTGGGTGTGGGAGATGGGCTGGTAACATCTGGCCTGGAACGTGTAGAGACTGCTCTATGTTAGAAATAGCAGATAGAGTTTCAAATTGTGTAATAACCCACATGTCAAAAGAACTCATGGACACAACACCACTACATCAAGGTATAACCGTGATAACCTGCAACAGAAGGCATGCATGTGTCCATTTGTGATTCACAGAACTGTCTTGTACCAGTATGTGTACCATAAGAGGCATATGTCCTAGCACTGCCACTGATATTGCTATGCTTTCAAATGTTATGCGGGTGGACAACACATGCTGGATGTCAGTAGTGCATCAACAGTGCAGTGTAGTAAATGACTTATGCAATTTCTAACACTTAATGCACTTCTGTATCTTATCTTGCTCTGTGTTGACTATATCTCTGCATAACACAGATATTTGCTACTGGAATATATGCTGTTTTGTATGGCCACAACAATATAAACATACATAATTTTCGTAAAATTCAGTGGTTTTAAATTCTGAACACAGTGGTCACTGCACTCAGAGGATTTGTCATTATTCACTGAATGCCATTTGTCCAATGGACAAATCAACAACAGCAACAAAAATCACTGAAAGTTGCATCCTGTAGACAGGATTTTAAGCTTTGTTTGTATGAAGGCAAGCCTCCTACACCCCCATGTGGTGACAGACCCCACAACCCATCTATTTCGATGGTCACACAACAGTGCAGACAGAGCAACTCTACCTGTTTGCTGAAAGTGACCTTCAGTAGTAAGGCCATCACTCTGATGTCAATTGGACAAAGAGCATTTAGCATAAACACACATTTCCAGTTTAGCATAGCACATTTTGCTTAGTGATCACCCATGCATGACAGTGTGACTTTTCTTTTTTATTATTAATTGATAGGTCTTTGGCTCCATAACAAGTTAGCAGCTAACATAATTGTTTGATTGATTGATTGATTGATTGATTGATTGATTGATTGATTGACTGATTGATTAATTCACTGGGTCACAAGAGCCCATTTTCAGCTGAGATCCAGAGACAAAAGTCCTAATTTAAGTAGCAAAAATACTGACAGAACCAGACTGCAAAAGTAGCCGATTCCAAATCCAGCTCCAGACAAGTGACAAGTGGAGTACCTCAGAATTCAGTCCTGGGACTGCTCTTGTTTGGCATATACTTCTCTGAAGTACAGGCCAACATGAAGGGACTTTGGCTAAGAAAGTTTGCAGATGACTGCAAACTGGGAGCCATTATTGAATCCCCAAATTATGTGGATATTCTACAAAAGGGCCTTACAGAAACAGATGATTGGTGCCAGAGCCATGGACTCAAGCTTAATGCCAAGAAATGTATAGTTATCCCCTTTGGAAAGAAACATATACCCATGAATTACCACACAAGTGGCAGTACACTAAACACTGAAAGTGTGATGAGCCACTTAGGGACACAGGTGGACAGTGGTCTCACCTTCGACAACCACATCACTGCAACAGTCAGGAAATCCTTCTATGTGGCACACCTCATCACTAAGAGCTTTTCATCCAGAAAAAAGGAGGTCATTGTCCCACTGTACTCATCCCTCATTAGACCCATTATAGAGTACAACACCCCATTTGGCATGTACCTCACAAGACATCTGCAACAGCTGGAAAGGCTGCAGAAATACCTCAAAGAATCGCAGGCCTAAAGCAGATGCCCTATACTGACCATCTAAAAAAACTCCAGCTATACTCTGTGGTATCTCGTCTACTCAGAGGCAAACTTTGCTTAACATACAAGGCCATGTCAAACCTAGAGCTGCTGGACATGATCCACTTAAAGAAATCCCAATCCCTCAGAGCCACATGCTTCAGGGTTCTAAACCTTGTCATCACAATGAACAAAACATGCTGGAGGGATAGGTTCTTGACCCAGAGACTCCCTAGACTCTGGAATAGACTGCCCATACATGTCAAGCAGAGCACCTCTTTGGCCCTCTTCAAAAGGAACCTTGAGGATTGGATGGGAGATAGGAAATTCACCTCAGGGATCACATCAGTTGCCCTGCTAGACAGAGGTCCAGGGAAGTAAATTTTGTGGGAAGAAATATCCAGGGAATTGTTATGGCTAGGATTGTATAGGCCCTAGGGCCGATAGACTAGTACCAACCTATGAACAAAACATCTTAATAAGACAGTGTGGTAAGCATCTAGGTAAGATACATAAGCAAAAAAAAAATTCTCAATATATATAGTCAGTTATTTACAGTGTTGTAGAAAGAGACAAACATACAAATATCAGAGTGAGAAGAAGGAAAAAAAAGATAAAACACAATTTACAATTTGAGGCCTAACATTTGCTTGCTAGGCATGTTTATTATCTAAGACAGGAGCACCAGTGTTTGGAAAGTAATGCTTATGGCTTATAGATACAGAACAAGGAGTGGGCAAGAGGGTAGGAGCGCTTAAGTAAGGAGGCTTTAATAAAGACAGTAAATCATAGTGGTCATAAGGAATGATACATTTCAGCCAGGAGTGGTGCATAGATAAAGCCAAGAGTTTGATAAGTCATTTTTTAGAAGGTCTTTAAAGGAAGGGTGATTGTTTGCTAATCTAATAGCCTGAAAAAGTAAATTCCATATTGTAGTGACTAGAGAGTAGAGGCTGTTTCCAGTTGCTTTTAGAGGTTTGTAGTTGTTGAGGAGGTGCTTGTTCAAAGTATGGGTGCTTAGGTGCTGGTGTATCTCAAGTCAGTTTAAAATGTTGAAGGCTTTGTGGTGATGTGTGTAATATTGTTGACTGGTGGCAAATGTAACCACTTTTTTATCATATAATTCCAGTCTGGCTTTAACAGAGACTTGCATGTTGGTGAGGATATGGGCACTATGTAAGAGAGAAGGAGGGAAAGGAGGGTAATTTGTTGCCAATGCTTTTTTTTTTTGTGCAATTAGTGAGAATACTTGGGTTTATATAAAGTGCCTAGTTTTTGTGATTCTTTAGCATTATTTTGCATGTGGAAATCAAATTTAAAGTTGTCAATTTTATCTCCAAGTAGTTTTGTTTGGGATAACACTTCTATGTCTATATTATTTAATAAGAAACATATAAAGCTGGATTAATCTTTCTGCTTGATTTGGGGAAGAACAAGATTTTTTTTGTTAGGGTTTAGCAGTAGTTGGGAAGTGTGAAGCCAGTTTTTAACAGAGGTGAAAGCTTCTTGTGTGATTTGTAGATGATGTGCCAAATTGTCTGATGAGCACATTAGTAATAAGTCTTTAGCATATTGCATAAGTGATGCTTGCCTAGCAGAGGTGAGAAGTTCATTAATTCAAATTAGCGACTACAAAAACTTAGCCATAAGGTCACCAATATGTGTACAATCACCTCTAAATGATGAATGGGTAATCCAGCGAAAAACAGCTCCACAACATCAATGGAATATATCTCCACAACGCCAATGATAAAATGTAGTTCATTTATTGCAAAGCAAAACAGTTAGCCAACGCCACTCAAATTGAACGGTTTGGCGCTTTCACCCATGAAAAATGGGCTTCTTCAGAACACCATAACTGTTACAAACACGACTTATAATACATTTTTGGTGCCAAACCTGCTAATTAAAACATGTCCATTCCTGTGTGTTAAAGAAGTATTAGCGTTCTATAAAATCATTTTACTATCTATAAAAATGCATGTCCTACATCTAAAAAGATTAGAACTAAAAAAGTATATGTAAATCTTAAAAATACTAAAACATTATTAAATATAATAATACAATATGTAAATACGTGTTTAGACTACCACTATTAAATAATCCCTACATATCTTTGCTACATAATCACCCAACAAAAACCTGTTGTATAAAGTAACAACCTATTATTTATCCTGGGGATATGCTCAGGATTAAATAATACACATTAAAATACAGAATTACGTCATAATTCTATTGACTGTTGTGCTTTGATAAACATGTATTCGATTGATGTATTCACAAACAGCACAATATTTGCGTACCACTAAAGGGAACTACTTGTGTGCATTTGAATATTATCCTTTGATGTAACCTGTTCCTCTCCTATTTAAAAGGGTGTATGGAAGTGGTGCTAGTTCATTTCCAATATTGGCTTGCTAGATATAAAATCATTAAGCCCTGGTGGTGATGTGGCATCTAAAAATAACTGCCACCAAGTCTCCCTGTAACATAATAGAGTCTTGTAATCTCCACCTCGGGGATAATTTTTAATGGTGTCTATTATAGAAAATTTAAATTCATGTGTGTGACCTTTCATTTCTATATGCCTATATAAAGCACTTGTGGGGTCCCTCTTCCTTGTGTTGTATATATGCTCATATATGCGTTTTTTAAGACATCACTCCATCTTCCCCACATAATAACCTGTACATTCCTTACACATAGCTATGTAGACCACCATTTTAGTATTACAGTTCCCTTTAACAAATTTAAGTTTAGGTTTGAATGAATTATGTATCACAACTTCCTTTTTGTCTGTAATGTATCTACATTGAATACATGATCCACATTTTGTAGTATAATGAACCTTTTCACTACTTCTATCCTTTCTAATTGTTTTGTGTTGTTCTAAAAAACCTTTAATATTTTTCCCCATCTTAAAAACTATTCCTGGTTTGTTACCTATTAATTCTGAGAGGCTTGTGTCACCTGTGATCAAATACCAATAATTAAATATAATTTGGATAACATCATTGACAATTGGACTGTATAATGTAATAAAAGATCTCTGGTGATGATTTGTCCCACTAAATTCCCTGTTGGTGTAATTAATGGACTTTGTTACTTGATTGTTATGTGTACCAGATCCTAAGAGTGGTTTATATTTTTTGCCCCATTCATGTAAAGCATATTGGCCCACCTCATTCATCAGTTTTGGTGGGTAACCCCTCTCCAGAAACATACTTGTTATGGATTTAATTTCTTCAACTAGCATGTTATAATCTGATGTCATACGGGAAGCTCTTATACATTGTCCTTTGTAAATATTGTATTTTAACTTAGAAGGATGAAAACTACTGTAGTCAAGATAATTATTGGAAAAAGTACCTTTCCTATATATTTTAGAATACAAACACCCTTCATGCTTGTATATATATGTATCCAAATAAGCAACTCCTTCAAGACTATAAGAATATGTAAATTTGAGGAAGTCACTACTGTTGTTCAAAAATGTTATAAATTCATCAAGCTTATCCATGCTTGAATTCCACAATATATAAATATCATCTAAAAATTGAGAATAATGAATACTACTATAGAAGTGTATACTAGGGAATAAGATGTTGTCTTCCTAATCAAGCATCACCAGGTTGGCAAATATGGGAGCACAAGCTGCTCCCATAGCTACCCCTCTGGTTTGTCTAAAGTACTCACCCTCATAGTAAATAAAGTTGTTGTCCAACACTATATTCATACATTCCATTAATAAACTGACTTCTTCCCATTTAATATCTGAATGTTTCATAATGCTGTTGCAAAAAGCTTCAAGTCCTGCTTGTATCATAATACATGAACAGAGATCAATGACATCTGTAGTGACAAATGTCAACCCATCGTCCCAAGATTGGGTAGGATACTTACATAAAAATTCCCACGAATCTTTGACCATATGTGGAATTTTGTTGTATATATGTTTTAAACTGTGGTGGTGGTGCTGCGATAGCATTGTGGCCTCACAGTAGTATGACATTGTCCTGTTCGATTCTCAGCTAAAGCGTCTTCTGTGTTGAGACATGCGTGAATGGGCGTACCTTCGTTGAAGGTTGTGCATCAGAGCTGGCAACTTGGTACGTAAAAATCTACTGCCAATCATTAGCGGACCGGAGTTCCACTGTGGCGACCCCTAACCGGGAAAAGCCGAAAGATACAACATATGTTTTAATCTAACATCAATGAATTTACCCATAGGAAAAGTTTTTGACTTGCTAACCGATATTATGGTTCGAAATGGTGCGTCAGTTGCATTCTTATGAATCTTTGGTATCCCCACCAAAGTGGCAAGCCTGGGGTGCTTAACTTTCAAAAAGCTGTATATGTCTTACTTTACCATCAATGTAAAATTCTTCTATATAGGAATCAATTCTTTGATATGCAATATTAATCTCGTTGATAGATATGGATTCATAGTTACTTGAACCATGTAGAATATCATACATTTTTTTAGTATATTCAATATTCTCATATGAAACCACCCCACCGCCTTTATCAGGTTTCATTACCCTAACACTAGTATCAGATTGAAGTTCACATAATGTTTCCCTTTCCTCTATAGTCAAATTGCTAGTGAATATCTTGTTCTTATATTCACTGTACACATTATAAGTCTCTCTAGTCACTATTTTCTCATAAACTTCTATTGTTGGGTGACCAGGAGGAACATAAGTACTCTTCAAACTGAGCCCTGTGTCCACATTAGCTGGTTCTTTGTTGATATTTCTATGAATATTAGACTTACCATTGTACATTATTGTTAAATTCATTTTCCTAGTGAATTTCTTAATTTCACATAAACAATCGACTAAATCAAAATGGGGGGCTGGTATATATTTCATCCCTTTTGCCAACAAACTAAAGTGCGTACTGTGTATTCTTTTATTGGAATAATTGTAAATATTGAAACCATTTAATGTGTACATTCTGTCTTTCACTTTAATAAAATTGTCAGCATTGGAATTACTATAAATCCTATTTTCTACCTCCTCCTGTTGTTGCCCCATTCCTTTTGTTTGTCCTTCCCCCTTGAATAATATTGCTTTTGAAAATTGTTCCTGTATGGTTGCCCTTGTTGTACCTGGTCCCTCCAAAAATGTGGTTCATTATAACGCTGTTCCCTATTTTGAACATTACCTGCATTTTGCTCGTCTTGATGTGTCATATTGGAAGATCTCCACTTCCCTTTGTCTCTACACCAATTATATGCTGTCCCTTTCCTATATTGTTCCACATCTCTGTGAATCTTTTTCTGTTTGTTTTCGCAAATGTTGTGCATCCTTCTTTCTGCTATATTAAATTGTTTATTATATAGTCTTTCCCATTCAGAAAACAATAAATCGCTAATAATTTTTGTGTTTAAATTCTCAGTTTCCTGTACTAATTTGCTTAACTTCTCATCATTATATTTCATAATCATTTTCATAAATTTAACACCACAATCATCAAAAAATTGATTAAAATCACATATTGCATTATCTGTCAGTACTATTCCCATAGGTATTTTGAAAAATCTCATACCCTTGGGTACAATGTTCATGTTGATACATTTCTGTAAATATGCAAAGAAAGTATGATGCCATTTGAATGCTCGCAGAGATGGAGGAGATAAGCCAAGATAGATAATTTGTTGTAGGTGTTTATGCTGTGAGATGATATCGAAGACTTTGGAGAGATCTAAAAATAGGGAAGAGAAAGGTTTGACAGAGTGTCTTATTTTGTTTATATTTTCCATGAAGAATAATAGTGTGGCATTTGTACTATGACTTGGGTGGAATCCATGTTGAGAATTGGTTAGGAGCTGACCCATGAGGAGGTTGTGAAAAAGTTTCTAATGGACATGTTTTCATGGGATTTTTGAGAGAGGAGACAAGGAGCAATAGATTGGAAATTAGAGAGTTCTGCTAAACTTTCCTCGTTATGGAATGGAATTGAATGATATAAGATTTTTTTTCCCAGATGAATTGTACATAAGATTTCTGCATGGATCTGTTGAGTAAGATACTTATTGGGGAAGATATGGTTTTGGCAGCCATCTTAAGGTCATCTGGTGGAAGGTCATCTGCAGCTGTGGAGTGTGGCTTAAGTGTGGGTAGAAGTTTTTTATAGTGTATGTTGGTGTAAGTTTTAGGGTAAAGTTGTTAGTATGTGGGAATGAAAATCGATCAAATCCCTGATTTTCATTGGTTATGAGGGTGTTGGAGGGGCAAGATTTAACATGTTGCTAGAGAGATTAGGGTAAGGTAATGTTATTAGAGTGGGCAGCTATGCATTCTATAATCTAAGCAGTTGTGTAGCCATTTCAAGGGGAGGGTAGTTTTGTGAAGAGCACACTGTTTTTTGATCCGGGATTGATTAGAGAATGCAATAAGGACCAGAATTTTTGGGATTAATTTTTGAGATTAAATTGCAGATAATATAATATTATTTTTGTCCTTCTGGACTTGTTTTTACCTTGATTGCAAAGTTCCCTATAGCCCTGAAACTTTATTTTTTTTTTTGGGGGGGGGGGGTGTAGGTTAAGCCAGTCTTTCCAAGCATTGTCTCTAGTATGAATTATGTTTTTATTTAGTGTACTGAATCAAAGACAGGGGGTAGCTTTTACTCTTTTTTCTGTAGGAAGAAAGGCTATTTAGGGTCTTAAGGAATAAATTATTAAAGTTTGTCACTGCTTCATCTAGCGGAAATGTTTTTAGAATGGGCCAGATGAAAGATTTCAAGATAATTTTGAACATTTCTTTGTTAAACTTTGTAAGGCCTCGTCTTATTTGGAGTTGGTGCATATCAGGAAGATGGGGAGTGATTCTATGGGTATATGCTGGGAGTCAGTCACTTAGGGATTTGAGAAGGGTTCACTGATAAGGTGTTTTCTGGGGGTCTGGGACTATTATCCATTTTAAAATAAAGCCTTTTTCATGGTTTTTGTTGTATCAAGTTGGGGATGTGATAAGGTATGATTAGTTGAGTAATGCCAAATTAGTTGATATAGGAGGAGGTACTTTCAGCAGATACATTTTGTCAATCAACATTGACATCTGCCAGCATGATTTTTTTTCTTATGTTACAGCACTGGAGATCCGGGAGAGAAATTTCTTGAATGAGGGAATCCTATTACTGGGGTATTTAGAGAACAAAAATGCTAACAGAGGAGCTGCTACATAGTTTTAAAAGGGTTATAAGTATTTGACTGCCTTAACTATTAATAAGGAGAAGGCTGTTGATAGAGCTGATGAAAATATACTTCTTAATATAAATAAGGCCCAAATGGTGGCATTTATGACATTAATATAGCTAATAAATCTAAAATAAAAAGTCTGAGTTGATGAAAATAAAAAAGTAATGAAAATACATTAAATGCAACCACAACATTTGCTCTGTGTAATGACATAGACTTAACAGAGCACCCAGATGTCAATAACAAGGACTAAGAAGATCTGAACTATAATACTGATAAACATATCACAATAAGGAAAAGTATTAGAAAAGTAAATAATGAATTGTTGTGAAGATACTTACTACATTAAGAAGAGAAAACAAGACAGTATAGGCACTAGCACTAACAATTACATTTTCAGAGACTCACATCAAGAAATTTTAATACTGGGACCCTCCATGTTGAAAGCTGCTATTAGGTAGTTAAATGAAATAGATAAAAATACCTTTAATGTTTCTCTGCTTCCTGGAATGAAACTAACAAATAGAAGTTTATGTATTAATTTATATATATAAAAAAGAATGACATGTTCATTATTCATGTTGGTGTAATTGACTTAAGAAGTACCCAATTGAATCACATAAAGAATTCTGGTTTGGAAATTATTAAATATTTGGAGACTGGTAAAATTGAATACGTATTACTTGAGACTATTCTTCCACAGTAATAGTCAGATTACATGCATACTTTTACTTTAACAGTCAAGATAAATTTGATCAAGTGCTGTAAAATTTTATTTTTGATAGATAATTTCATCTAATATGATTCATCTCAGTTCTTATGCTGCCTATTATATTGCTTTGAAAATATTAAATGCATATAGGCCCTGATCCCAAAAAACTTGCTGTCAGTGTAACTGACCACTTACACTAAAAGTAGACTGACAGCAGGTATTTTGGAATCTGATCTCTGTAGTAAGCCTATTTATAGACAGCTATTACACTGAAGTAAGTCATTTATTCTGAGAACAGGTCTTTTGGAAGGGTCTATATTATATCCTCGAATGCTTAAAAAAGTGAAAACTGATTGATCAAACTTATTTTCGCGAAACTGCAAAATATCGAAGCAGCAGAAACTCAAATTTTTTCCTAGGGAAAGAATTTGGTTGTCCGTTTCTGTTGCTTCGGTATTTTCAGTGTTATGGCGGAAAGTTACCGGTTGGATTCAGGTAACTGTGCGATTGTGTGGATGTGAGTGTTAGGGTGATTTAGGTGAGTTAGGGTTAGGGCTCAGGTTAGGTGTGTATGCGATTGAGTGGACATGAGAGTTAGAGTGGATTTAAGTGAGTTAGGGTTAGGGAGCCGGTGAGGTGAGTGTGCGATAGTGACAGACCTTAGGATTAGGGTTTGGGTTAAGGTAAGTGGGTAGTTAGTGGTGTGTACATAGTTTAGTGTAGGGTTAGGTATCAGATTTTAGGTGTATGTGTGTGGATTTCTGTTTGTTTGGTGTGCTTGTGTTGTGTGTATGTGTTTTGGATCAGCAATTTTTTTCCCTGAGAAAAAAATCGCTGATCTGACACTTCGAGATTGTAAGCTTTTGCTTAAATTAGGTCGATCAATCAGCGTTCGCTTTTTTAAGTGTTCAATGATATAATATAGACCTCTTTGGAATCAGGGCAGACCTACATTGACACCAACTTTTTTGGAATCTGGCCTACAATTATTTTTAGGGAAAAGTCCTGTGCAAAGATGGAGAGTAGTAGCATTAGATGTGATGGAGTTTAGGAAATAAATATGATGACCTTGTTGGACTAATACCAGAAGAAAATTATAAATTTATATCAATTGTTGACTGCTGGAATTCCTCAGATTACATTATCAATGATTTTACAAAATATGAATTCTTGTGGGAAAATTTCATAGTTGGTGGGATAGCACTTTGGATACAAGACTCAGTCTCCTCTTTATTGATTATGGAAGTGAATGACTTGGAATCTTTTATAATACAGATGGAAGACAATGTTAATAATACAACCATTCAAGTGGTATTATGGTATCAAGTGCATTAAATGGATAGTTCAGAACATTGGGAATGTCTTCATAAGTTAGAAATGCACTTAAATAATAAAAATGCTATACTTTTAGGAGAATTAAACTATCCAAGAATCTCTTATTGATTTTGAAAGTGAATGTATTGACATAATTATACTTCATTATATGTCACTACTGGTTACAGAAAAGACACAAGGGAAAACATAGAAAATTTAGTGTTAACTAACAGTCATGAAAAACACAAGTAATGCAAAGACAGAACTGCCACTTGGCTGGTTGATCATAATTCCATAATGTTTGATTGAATCTTATTTGTACATAAAAAAATAAACAAAAATAAAATGTATAATTTAGATATTATAAATTATAGTTATTTGATAACGTGGATAACTGATACAAATTGGTCAATTTAACGGTTTTCAGATTTTTGGGAGTATGGCTATATAATTTTTAAAAACATTTTGTAGTAGTATGTTATCTACAAAATATGATATGGGCAGTGCAGTGGTGGAGCGGTTAAAGTTGTCGCCTCATAGCAAGAGGTTCTTTGGTTTGATTCTCGGCTGGGGTACCTTCTATGCAGAATCTCCATGTCCTCCCTGCATTCACATGGGTTTCCTCTGGATACTCTGGTTTCCTCCCACATTCCAAAGACATGCATCTAGAGTGTTTCTTCCTGGGCCTCTGCTGAAAATAGGCTCTGTCCTAGTCGGAATTTCCCAGTCAAGAAATGTTAAATCAATATAAAGGGAAGATATAATTATTCTATTTGGTGGAATAGTGAATAAGTAAAGATACTTAAAAGAAAAAAAGAAGTATTTTTTATAGAAATAACTCTAAGAATAAAGGAGCACTTAAACTTATGAGTAAGGAACTTAAAAATAAAAGTAGGGTGGTTAAAGTTAATTAATAACATTTGGTTAACAATTCACAATGTAAAGATCTTTTTGAAAATATATTAATTAATTCAATAATGTTACAATACCACAGAGTATTAAAATAGATGGGAAAGAAATATTAGACCCTTGGACTATAGCAAGTGAACTTAATACATTATTGCTATTAACTGTAATAATAATAATATTGACATACCTATAGGTCATAATCCAGTAAAAGGTATTTGTCCCGGTTTCACTATTAACATGGTTATTGATGCATAGAACAAAAGTAAAATGACATCTTCTGGTGGGCCTAGGCATGATCACAAGAATTTATAGATAATTATGCATACTTTATATAACACCTTTATTAGTTTTTATTTTTAGAAAATGGAATAGTTCTTAAACTTTAGAAGCTTTCACATATAACTCCAATTTATAAAAAGGGAAATAAGGATGATAATAAAAATCTTAGACCTGTAATCTTGACATCAGTCATTGGCAAATGTTTTAAAATTTGTTTAAACTGAGTTAATGAGTAAACTCAGCACAAAACTTTCAATTATGGGCACAGAACAGCATGGCCCTGTTAAGGGGAGATCTTCTTTAAATAAACCGATCACTTTTTTATGACCAGATTAGAGAAACATTAGATTGTGGATTAGTCCCTGGTGTGATATATTTAGAATTGGCATTTTATTGTCTGCCCTTTTTGATAACCCATAAATGGCTCAATCTATTAAACATTAATTGTTATATTATAAGTTTGAAAATATATTATCTAGTTACTTGCCAGTATTTTCCTCAGTCCCGCAAGGAGCTGTATTATGGGCTATATTATTTAATGCTGTTTTTTTTCAACCATACCAAACATAGACATTTTTGAATTCACAATTATACAGATGATTGTAATATTGGCTGCGTAATACAAAATAACCAAGTCTTTGATAAATTAATATTTATATGATGATACATAGAGACTAGGCCTCTTCAGCTTTTAAATTTGAAATATTATGTATTTTAGTCAAAAAGTAAAAATATATCATCTGATTTCTCTTTTAATTTTCTTGCCAAATTTTGTCAGTACCAAAGCTATGAAGCAAATGGGTTATCTATTGAGAAATCTGTCAACTAGAGTTGAGTTTTTTTAACTAAAACTTATATTAGATCTATTATTGAATATAATAGTATGATCTATATTTATACAAAAAGTCAGTTGAAATTATTGGAAGGTATACAATGAAAGTTTACTAAAAGAGAATTGCTTCACTAAAAGATCATGGCAATAACAGTAAATGTGAACATTTGAATAATTACTTTATATATTATAGGTAAATAAGTGGTAAATTGATTCTTGCATGCAACACATTTCATGATTCCGTATTGCAATTTTTATTTGATATGGAAATCAACAAAAGTGAAAAAATGTTTAGAAATAATAACATGAAATTCTAAACATATATATATATATATATATATATATATATATATATATATATATATATGCAAAAATTAGATTAAGAAATCAATTTATTTTTAACAAAATGTCATTATTATAGAACAATTTACCAAATCAAATCTACCAGTCTGATACTTTAGAAATGTATAAAAAGTCTTTATGATTGAACAGGGGATATGATATTTGAACCTTATATCATAGGAGCAGTGTTATTGGTTGGCCACTAGGCCTCAACACAGTAACAGAACATTGAACAACTTATAATAGCAAGTTACAAGTGTCATTTTTATATTTAATTGTCATTAAACCGTATACCATCAATTTCTTCCTAAATGATAAACCTACTGCAAACACTAATGTCTCACATATTGTGATATAATCTGTCAGAAGATTAGAAGCTTAGTATCCAAAAGTTGAAACTGTACTGTGAATGGTACTGCAGAGAAATAAGAGAAGGTACAATGTAATGCATGCTCATCAAATGATTTATAAAAATCAGTGCTTACCAAGATTATATACCCCCATTCCAAAAGAGGTATGGGCCTCCTTGAAACTGATTACTTGTATAGATCTGCAATCCTGGGATTGCATACATATCTGCTGACCTCACAAGACCCAAATTTAGTGAAAGTTTGAAAACATGAGGAGAATAAATATAAGATGACTTATCTTCTTAGTCTAGCAGAAGCATATCTGCATCAAGCGGGAATGGAAATCAAACTAGAAGTTGATAAAAATCAGGCAGCAACTGAATGTGCCAAAAAAAAACAAAATAAAGGATATAAGGTGAATGATCAGATGAGAAGGCAAGAATTGTGGGAAATTCAGAAATATAGTTGCAAGTATAGAAAAAACCTGGAAGAACCTTATGCTGATCAGGATTGACTGCAGGAGTGGTTAAGGAGAGGCAAATTCAAACCAAAAGATGAAAGGTTAATATCAGTGTCCCAGGATAGTGGGCCATGTACACATTGGTTTACAAAGTGCATTGAACATGTGGTAGAAATAGACAAATGTAGGTTTTGTAAAACAGAATTGGAAACAGTTGCACACCTTGTTGCTGGTTGTGATATAATAATGGCAGAAGTACTTGATACTGAAAGGCATAATAATGTGGCGAGACTGTTGCACTGGGAATTGTGCAAACATTATAATACTGAAGTAGATGAAAAACACTGGAAACATGATCTACAAAGCATCATAGCAAATGATGAAGTCTACATCACATGGGATCACCAATTATCAACGGTTCAAAAGATAGATGTGAGAAAACCAGACATAGTGGTCCATGAAAAGAAGAGAAAAGTAGCATTGATCATTGCAATTGCTACACCCAGTGACTACAGTGTCTTTTGTACAGAGAGACACAAAGTCATAAAATATTAGGATTTGCAGGCAGAAACGAGAGCAATGTGGAAGAAAGATACCCAGAAAGTTCCAATAGTAGTAAGCGCAACAGGTCTTATAAAAACAATCTACAATCATATTTAGATATGTTAGTAATGCATGTAACTCCATACGATTTGCAGAAGGAGTCTTTTTGACTTTGATAAAGAACTGGATATGTGTAGAGTGAGCAAAATATTTTAATGCAATTACTGGAGTTAACTGAAGAGCTCCAACATAGAATATCAAACATCACAACACTGAGGAATCCAGACACTGAAAACTAATATAGTAAGCACTTAAACACTGAGGGGCAAAAAAGCTAAACTGAAAGTATTTTTTCTGGGGGGAGTACCACTGTACCCCCAAACTAATGTAAGGTGACTTCATAGTTGTGTCAACTTAAAGAAAGGAAACTCTCCCAAACTCAAAGAATTACTGCAAGTGCACAATTTGAAAATGAACCTGCAGTGATTTCCTAAGAAAACGGCAATGCACATTATGTTTCTTGGTATCTTGTGGTTTAAGCAAATGACATATAGGGAATATCATCTCTGTTGCCTGTGTAAGTAAACAATAAAATTAAAACAGTTTTTTAAAATAAAGTGAAAATAAAGCAATAATGGTAATGCAATAATAATCACAATGACATAGGCAGCCACAATTGTTTCAGAAATGGTGATTACAACACATGGCACAATTGCAAATAAGATTATGTGACACAGTTAAAAATACATCACAAAAAAAAAGCCAGTGGTGCACACACACACACACACACACACACACACACACACACACACACACACACATATATATATATATATATATATATATATATATATATATATATATATATATATATATATATATAGTCCACCACTTTCTAACTTTCTAAAACAGGATTGAGAATCAAATCTAGTTGGTTAGTTGACTGGTTTTACCAGTAATTGGTTTTGCAAACAGATTTGCATCATCTCTTGATATACAGATTAGTGATCATCCAGAATGTTTAAATATTCTTTATACATTTGGTGTTTCTATAAGAACCTTTCAAATTACGCTATTGCCCCACAACATGGTAGAGCTTAACAAATCTAATTTGTAATGAATGCTCAATAATGCTCATGTAGAATGCTTTATCTAGCAGCAAACATTTTTTTTTCAAAATTTTTTATTTAGCTTTTCAAGTCATAAGAATACAGACAAAATAAAACTGTAAAACAATGATAATGTACATTGGGTAAAGAATTGCAGGTACACAGAATCAATTCATACATAAACACCTAACTTATTTACAACTGTACAAAGGGGCCATATACTTTATTTTCAAGGTGAATCAGTAAGCTTACAATAATGTGGATATTTCTTATTTTCACAAAGTCACTTATGTATTACAAATGTAACTATGTGTATAAAGACCAAAGTCCTTATGATAAAGAGGGTGGGTTATGCTAGTAGTAAATTAAAGCTCTGTTCCCATCTTTCTAGTTTCTTCAGTGTATCACTCTTTGTGTCAATTACCATTTGCGGGCCAGTAGATGTATAATTGCTATTTTTTTTAAATCATTCCAGTTTATGTTGAGTCTGTCCCCCCATTTGGAAGCAATGTATAGTTTAGCAAACATATCAATATACACATAATCATTAGCATATTTCTATGTATGACAGTTTAGATTTGCTTTTTGGTAGCCATTTCATGGTTGTGTCTTTTGACTTGTCAGTTACTTTTTGAATTTGTTTATGTTTATAGTTTATTCTGTTTAACTCAGAGTACCTATTGCCCATGCACACTGGCATGGTATTCATCATAGGATTTTTTGAGTACTTAAACCTAAGCACAATACAATAAAATTAATAAACAGTGAAATGAAATTAGCAGTTAGAACTAGTAAATACAAACAAGGACACAAAATCAAGACTGAAAACAAAGTTACTTATAAACAGGATTATCGGGTAGAACTTAAAGTATGTTTTAAATCAGGTGAGTGTTGAGGACATCCTTAATAAGTCTGGTAAATGGTTCCAAAGGCATGGCCTCAGAGTGGTGACTGAGTATTCACTTGAAGATTTGTAGTAGAATCTTGGAAACTTCCATAGCACAAAGAAAGAACAGTGGAGGCTAAAGTGGGCAAGTAACAAATCACATGTTCCTTAAGATAAGGAATAATCCAACTGATGACGGTCAAGATAAACTAAACCAGAACCTTTTGAGTGATAGAAGGCCAATGACAACCAATGCAAATTCCATATAATATGATAGTATTGTCTGATTATGTAAGTCAAGGTACAGGGGATTAAAACTGTCATGTCCAGAGGAGTCCAGGACTTGTGCCACCACCAAAAAAAAACATAGAATAAATTGCTTGATAGGGATATTTTTCCTCAAGTAGAAAAATGAAGTCTACAAAAGAACTCTTGCTAAAGGTACTTTGGTACTTTTCCGTTATTGGGGCAATAGTTTAAATGTGGTCACACAGCTCCGAATGTAGTGTCTTTTCATGTAGTTCTCTGGTAATATAAATAGGTAATTGTAAAAAATAAAAGTTATTTATGTCATACACAGAAAATAAAAATGTACAAATACACATATGGTGCACATCCAGTCAATGAGCCATAAAGACAGCTGCAAAGATGGGATTGTCATCCTAGAAACAGCTGTTCGGTAGTATGTGTTTTTTTTTTTGTAAAGCGTCATCTACTGCTTGAAAAAGTATTCCTTGACAATGGGAACAACCGTTGAATATAACTTCAGGTATGTTTTTATTTTACAAAGTTATTAAACATTTAATTGAAAGTCTAAGCCCAATCACAAATGTTGTATTTTCTAACCACTTCAGAAAAAAGAAAAACATGTAGATAGCAATTTTCAAGTGACATGAACAACACTCCACTAGCCCCTTAGAGAACAAAAATCCATTGGAATCAAGAAAGTGTGCTAGCTTTAAGTTGCCATTCATTTAACCACTTTGTGATTTTTAGTGGCAAATGTTTTTGAAACCAATAATTAATAATTACCACATTCTATCTGAAGAGATTTTCTTATGTATTTTTCACTGTGCAAATTATAAGGAGAACAGTTTTAGTGCGATCGCTCAACTATACTCTAGTTCTTTCACATATTTGTTAACCAGATATAAATAAAGTGAATACAGTTGACACAGTTAATGTCTTTATTTTAATATGTATTATTTAAACAGATTAACAGAATATCTGGTTAACAGATCTGTTAAAAAACTGGATTACAGCTGAATGATCGTCTTGACACTTTTGCCCCAATAACAGAAAAGTACTGGTACTTTTCAAAACAAAAAACACATCCTACATGTGACCTGGTAGCATATCCTTCTGGCTGCTAAATATACTACCTTCCTTTAAAAGATTTAGATAATTGAAAGGGTATTCCCATATTCACCCCTGGCACAACTGATCAATTTCTCATTAAAAAAGTGAGGAAAGGTGAGGTTGGGCACTAGAAAGGCATTAAAGCTACACAGTCCAATTGTCTTATATTTTCTATGATTGTATGATTTTGTGATCTGATATATATTCTTGAAGGAAGATGAAATACAGAGGTGTATCATTAATGGGGCAATGATATTGCAAGCCTTTCCCTACTACAGCAATGTCTAGAGGAAGCATTTACAAACATAAGACCAAATATTGTACTCTGAGGGAATGTAGAAGAATAATCCCAAAACTTGTACCCTGAGAATCACCATAGGACAGAGGGTAGAATGAGAAAGAATAAATTCCCAAAACCATCCTCCGAGCACATCAAGAAAGGAAGAAAGTAAAGCAAATCAACACCTATCATACCACGAGAATACCTCAAGTTGTTCACCAGAATCCCTTGGTAAACCAAGCACACACACACACACACACACACACACACACACACACACACACACACACACACACACACACACACACACACACACACACATAAACTAGAATGGATAATAAATGTTATTGTCATTCACACATAAATCCAGTTTCATACAACCTTAAAAACCTTAAAAAAAACTTTAATAGATAATTCAAAGATTTAGATTTAAAAAAGATCTATTGAGGTCATCAGCACCAAAAGCAGCTTTCTTAAGGAAGAGAGTACTCAGAACATTGGAAGGAAGTGCTCCAAAAAACTAACTTTAACCTGTCTGTCTTATTGGTCATCACCACTTCATTTCCTTTTATCTTCATCCTTCTTTTGTATATATGCTCTCTAAACCCCAAAACAATTATGTAGGTATTATTCATTTAATATGTTATTGTAACCTGATTGTAATCTTTTGCTGACTGTAACTGACTTTTGTTAAATTCTATTCACTGAGGAGCTTTTCTCCCCTGGTCTCTGCTGAAAATGAGCCAAAAGCTCAGTCAGACTAACTTGGTTAACAAATGTAAAATAAATAAATAAAATAAATAAATAAGTGGGAGTTGACATAATTAGAGCTCAAAAGGTTGACTGTTATTTGTGAAGGGCATTTGGTGGTCGTATAAGCTTCCATGCTTCAAAGAAGCACTTAAAGTACAGGAAATGTCAAAATGGTGTTAAGGAGTGTTGACTGGGATACAACCGAAAAACCAACACATGCATGGAGATTCTGACACTTTATACAACAAATGTTTACAGTGAATATATATACACACATATATATATATATATATATATATATATATATATATATATATTAAATAACACAACAAAGGGGAAGAAAACAAGGTTGTTGGTATGAGACTGATGGATAGTTCTCATTTCATCACCTGTCAGTCTCTTGATAAACCATGCTATTTGTGAGCCCATTTTTTGTTATCCATAATTTAGCTGCTTTAGTTTTGATGTCATGTACAGTCCTGCAGGGAATTCAAACCACCTGGTACAAAGATGTTAATAATAAATAAATTAATTAATTAAATAAATAACTAAATAAATAAAATAATTGCAAATATTAGAAAGCATTTTCTGGTGTTGAGTTGCATTTCTGTCAAAATGATCAGGTCTGTGGTTGCTAGGAGCTTAAAAGAACTGCTAAATTTTAAGCAAATTAGGTGGAAATATAAAATATAACAATATATAATAAAAAGAATATATAATATTTGAATTAAACAAAAATAAAAATAAAAAAAGAAGACAAACTTGCCGGCCACTGTCTTAAAGAGCACAAGAAGAATTAAGAGTGAGGCAGCTATCTGATGCCATTTTTGTCTTTGATTTGTTATAATGTGGTATGCACAGAAGGTTATAATAAGGTATGCACAGAATAAATGAACAATAGTGAGGCCCAGGTACAAAGTTCAGTAAGCCAGTAAATTAGGAATCATATCTCTTTCTCACAGTCTAACTGTAGAAAGAACAGTGGTTTGTCCTTAGAAAGAATTCATTAACATTTTTTTAAATGGGTCTTTACAGGGAATACATGGGCTCAAAGGGGTGAAGTCCTAGAATCTGTGACCTTCAGGGAGGGCAGTTATGCAAACAATGCTTTGAGGCAGTTTTGAAAAAAAGTTTGCTTCTGTTCTTATTAATTTTGCCCCTAATACTTTATCATACAAATCTTTTACAAATAAACTGCAGTTGGCCTGCCTCTTGGTGACATATTTCTAAATCACAACAATATTGTACTTGTGATGAGATCATAATCCAGACTATCTCCAGCTGATGCCACAAAATAAATCACTTATTGCTTCACCTATGTTACTCCCCCTTATCTATGCATGAAATTCAAACTTCTTTTTTCTCCCAGATCTATCTGGTCATCAAAAATGTTTTAATTCTGTCTTTGCCCCATTTTCTTTAACTGGAAACCCACCCTGTCATGTCTGCCCCTTGGGAATTTAATGAGATAAAACTTTAATGCTATTACCATCTCAATTTTCTTTTTTTTTAAATAAATTTTATTGAAAGCATTTCTTAAAAATACAATTATTTACAAAAAACTAATCATATTTTATGATGAAATAGATAAAAACAAGAACATTGATATAAAGGATCAAAATTAAGAAAATAAACTATGTACACAGATGTTCACTTAGCTATAGACAAAATAAGCTAAAACAAGTGAATAAAAAATTGATTATTGTTTTTCTATTATTGATTTTCTAATACTTCAATTATATTCTTCCATTGATTATATACTGTTATATTCCTAGAAGATCTAGCTTTGATTGTCATTGATTCTAGTATGGATATTTCCTGAAGAAGATATTTAAAGTTTTGAAAAGGGGGGATACGTGATGATTTCCAATTTCTTGTAACTTCGTTCCTGGCTATAGACAGTACAGACCAAAGAAACGTATATTTTCTAAGCTTAACACAAGGTAGGACTGGAGTATTAAATAAAACTAACGATTTGGTAAGTAAAAAAGTTATCAGTGAATAATGCTTGGAGGAAAGAGTTGATATCTTCCCAGAATTCTTTCATATGTAAGCAATCATAAAAGATATGTGCCCAATCAGCATTCTGTACCTTCATACATCTCCAACAAAGAAAATTTTTTATACACCATATTTATGTTATGTGGAGTAATGAAGGATCATTTCAAAAATCTCCAGGTAAATATTTTCCATTTAGGTGATGTAGTTTTACCTATTGAGTGAAGAAAATTCGATTTGTCTTTAACTGTGGGTTACACTTATTAATGTCAGAGAAGTATTTCCAATAATTGTCTGGAATTCTATCGAAATCAGTTTTAATAGTTTTATATATAACTGACAGGCTAATTTTAATCAAGTTATTTTGTTGAGTAAAAGTAATCATGTGTAAGAATAGTGTACTGTCCACAATGAAAAATAAACACTAGTTTGTCCAGAAGGATAAAGCCCACAAATGAAGCAATAATACATCCTGTTTATTAATTGATAAATGTGACAAACCAATAAAAGCGAAAAACCACTGATAACAAACAAGTAAACGGATCAAGCGCTTTCATCCACCAGCATGTGGACTTCATCAGAATCAATTAATTAATTTAAAAGAACCTATTTAAACACTTTTTGGCCCCATCACTGCACTTCCAATTAAAGAAATACCTCACTAGTAATGTTACAAAATACTGAGGTATATCCATTAAATAAAATGAATTAAAATGAATTAAAATAGTGCATATTAGGCTCGATATTTTGACTAAATACATAAAAATAAATACAGAAATGAAAAAAATTAATATACTAACAATAAATACAGAAATGAAAAAAATTGATGTATTAACAACATATGAATGATCAGATATATGGGGTCGCTGATTGTAGTGCTAATGAAAAATAATAATAATACAAACTTCATATTTAGCTGTCATGGGAATATCTAAACAACATAAATCTAAATACACTCTGCATAAACTGCTTTCATACCCAAGGAATACATGTCTAAAATTTAAAATACATGTGACATAATCAATAACAATTAATAAAACATTATTATAAATACTAAATCAATGTAATAAAAACTGTTTTGAAATAAATATTAAAAGCTAATAAATATAATATAAATAATAAATATGGTGTCTACTATATGTATGGGTTGCAGTTAAAAAGATAACTAAATCTGCATCACCATGAATGAACTACAAATAAAAAGGTGACATCCATAACATATACGCATACATATCTATCATAAAAACCATGCTTATATATAAATAATTGATTGAATAAAAATACATAGGTAGAAATGCATTCATATTTTCTATATTTTATTGAGCTATTTGTAAAAAAGGCTTGATGGAAATGTAATCATTTAATCCGGGCAATGTCGAAGCATCAGTTAAAATTTGCCATTTAGCCTCTTTCTCTGCTAGATATACATTCATGTTACCACCTCTAATATTCTCAGTGACATGTTCCAAAATGGCAAATTTAAATTGATGGGTGCTGTCTGTGTTGAATATGTGCCGATATAGTGCATTGGTACTATCATTTTTCTTAATTGCGTATAAATGATCGTATATACGCTTCTTGAACATACGTTCAGTTTTTCCTATATAGTAACAGGTGCATTTTATACATGTAGCCATATATATAGCATTTTTAGTGTTACAATTACCTCTCCTAAAAGTCACTCTGGTCCTATTAATATTGTCCAATACTACTCCTTCTTCTTCAAATATAATCAGACAATACCTACAGCATCCACATTTACGTGTTCCTTTATGTTGTGTATTCATGCTCACCACCCTATTATTTCTCTCACAAATGTGCTTTAAATTAATACCCATTTTGTAAACAAATATTGGGACATCCCCAACAATCTTCCTCAATCCATCATCTAAGATCAAAATATTCCAATATTTTTTCAAAATTTCTTTTATATGTACTACCTGCGGTGTATATTCCAAAATGCATGCTCTTTTATATTCTATACCTGTATCTTGTATAATATCTCTGTTAATTAATGGTTTCCCCAAAATGGGAAAATACTTGTTCCCCCATTCTCCTATAACATAAGTTTTAATTTCATTAATTAATCGAGAAGGGTATCCCCTATTACTAAACAAACTACTAATATGATTAATCTCTTCTATCATCTCATAATTAGAAGTCATTCGAGCTGCTCGAATGCATTGTCCTTTAAAAATACTCTTGTTGGTCTTATATGGATGGTTACTTGTAAACTCTAAGTAATTATTCGAAAATGTATTCTTCCTGAAAATTCAAGAAAGGAATCCATCATCACAACTAGATATATATGTATCTAAATAAGCTATACCATCTTTACTACAATTATAAGTGAATTTCAGGAAATGACTAGAGCTATTCAAATAGCTAATGAATTCATCTATACTTTTTTTCGGTCCATCCCATAAAATAAATATATCATCTAGGTATCTATTGTAATGTCTTATATATCTATAATAATCACTTTTAAATATTTTCTCCTTTTCCCAGTCCAGCATGACTAAATTAGCGAATATTGGAGCACAGGCAGCCCCCATGGCTACTCCACGGGTCTGCCTGTAATACTCACCTTCAAAGTAAATGTAATTATAATCCAAAATAATACTCATTAGTTCCATAATAACATTAATATGTTCCCAGTCTAGGCTGGAGTGCTGTTTAATACTGTTGAAAAAACTTTCCAAACCCTCTTCTTTGGGGATGCAGGAAAATAAATCCACTACATCTATCGTTATATATATATCAATCCTTCCTTCCAGACAACTGGTGTTAAGTTCCCCAAGAACATCCACGAATCCTTAATCAAATGTGATACCTTACTATAAATGTTCTTCAACCAGGTGTCAATCCCCATAGGGAAAGTCTTGGAACGACTCCCCGAAATTATAGGTCTAAATGGGGGGTCATAAAGATTCTTATGAACTTTTGGCACCCCCACTATAGTAGCAAGAATGGGATGTTCCACCTTCATAAAATTATATAAATCTACAGTAATCCTCCCATCTAATAACATGTCTTCCAAAAACATATTGATACGCCTATATCCTATATTAATTTCATTCAATGATATGGAAGTGTAATTCTCAGATTGTACTAATAAATCAAACATTTTGTTAATATATTCATTATAATCATATAATAATATCCCTCCCCCTTTATCCGGCTTCATAATTCTAACAGTTCTGTCTTCAGTAAGTCATTTTAATAAAGCCAATTCACTCTTATTTAAGTTACTACTATCTTTTTTGACTTGGGTATCATTTTTTAACAGATATATTTCTCTGGTATCTAATTTTTCATATAAAGCTACATGTGGATCGGAGGGTGGGATAAATGTACTTTTTTTCTTTAATTTGCTACTCTCAGCTATTTCAGATGTATTATTGTAATGTATAGCTAAATTTATTTTTCTGAGATATTTTTTTATTTCTGTTATACTATCAACTACCCTAAATGTCTTTCTTGGTACATATTTCATTCCCTTAGAAAAAAGGGTGAAAAACTCATCACTTATATCCATGTCCGTATAGTTTAATATATTAAATTCATTTTTTTGAAACACTATCTTTTCATTGTCATTAATGTCAGTATTACCACTACTGTTATCTATACCTAAATCAATACAAAAATTTGATACTTTATTATGTTCAGGTGTTAATATTCTTTCCATTCCTGATTGTAATGGTATCTCTGTCCCCATCCTTTCCTTTTCCCTCCATTTCCAATTTCTCTGCCAGTTTGTTTTCGTACCTTGTTTCCCTCCCCCATAAACATTTCCGTCCCCTCTATAGGGACGGTAGGAACCATTATTATTCTCTATATTCTTATTTTCAAGCATTTCTGAATGTTTTCTGTACTCTTTTTTCCGGGGATATGCCATATTGTTTTTATAATCAATCATATCCCTCTCCAACTTCCTATGTTTTCTTTACATAATACTAAAAGCCTTACGATCAGCTTCAGTAAACTGCTTATAGTACAAATTCTCCCACTGATCAAACAACAAATCATCAGAAATTAATTTGTTGAGTCTTTCCACCTTTGCAATGTACCTACATAATTTCTCATTGTTTTTCTTTATTAACAATTTCATAAAATCAAAACCAAACTTATTAAATAATGTCTCAAATTCATCACAATTCTGCTCATCTAATATTATACCCATGGGTTTCTTGAAAAATCTAAGTCCCTTAGGGACTAATTTCATAGAAAAACATTTGTTAAGATAGACATTGTCTATCTTAATGCCCCTTATTATACTAAGATTTTTACCCAAAGCATATATTAAATCATGTAAATTACCATGACAGCTTTCATTCAATACACTACTAATAGAGTCTTTGTGACTAACATGATCAAAACAAACATCAACAGAAATAAAATTGTCCGTTTTGTTATTCAGTTCACTTGGTTTCTTTAAATTGCCAGTATTAATATTAGCTTTTGCCCGAGGGCTAGAGCTAGTGTTTCAAAAAAAATGAATTTAATATATTTAACTATACGGACATGGATATAAGTGATGAGTTTTTCACCCTTTTTTCTAAGGGAATGAAATATGTACCAAGAAAGACATTTAGGGTATTTGATAGTATAACAGAAATAAAAAAAATATCTCAGGAAAATACATTTAGCTATACATTACAATAATACATCTCAAATAGCTGAGAGTAGCAAATTAAAGAAAAAAAGTACATTTATCCCACCTCCATCCACATGTAGCTTTATATGAAAAATTAGTTACCAAAGAAATATATCTATTAAAAAATTATACCCAAGTCAAAAAAGATAGTAGTAACTTAAATAAGAGTGAACTGGCTTTATTAAAACGACTTACTGAAGACAGATCCATTAAATTATGAAGCGGATAAAGGGGGAGGGATAGTACTGTATGATTATAATGAATATATTAACAAAATGTTTGATATATTAGTACAGTCGGGGAACTACACTTCCATATCATTGAATGAAATTAATATAGGATATGGGCTTATCAATATGTTTTTGGAAGACATGTTATTAGATGGGAGGATTACTGTAGATTTATATAATTTTATGAAGGTGGAACATCCCATTCTTGCTACTATAGTGGGGGTGCCAAAAGTTCATAAGAGTCTTTATGACCCCCCCCCCCGTTTAGACCCACAATTTCAGGGAGTCGTTCCAAGACTTTCCCTATGGGAGTGGTCATTGACACCTGGTTGAAGAACATTTATAGTAAGGTATCACATTTGATTAAGGATTCGTGGATGTTCTTGGGGAACTTAACACCAGTTGTCTGGAAGGAAGGATTGATATATATATAACGATAGATGTAGTGGATTTATTTTCCTGCATCCCCAAAGAAGAGGGTTTGGGACGTTTTTTCAACAGTATTAAACAGCACTCCAGCCTAGACTGGGAACATATTAATGTTATTATGGAACTAAAGAGTATTATTTTGGATTATAATTACATTTACTTTGAAGGTGAGTATTACAGGCAGACCCGTGGAGTAGCCATGGGGGCTGCCTGTGCTCCAATATTCACTAATTTAGTCATGCTGGACTTGGAAAAGGAGAAAATATTTAAAAGTGATTATTATATATATATAAAACATTACAATAGATACCTAGATGATATATTTATTTTATGGGATGGACCGGAAAAAAGTATAGATGAATTCATTAGCTATTTGAATAGCTCTAGTCATTTCCTGAAATTCACTTATACTTGTAATAAAGATGGTATAGCTTATTTAGATACATATATACCTAGTTGTGATGATGGATTCCTTTCTTGAATTTTCAGGAAGAATACATTTTTGAATAGTTACTTAGAGTTTACAAGTAACCATCCATATAAGACCAAAAAGAGTATTTTTAAAGGACAATGCATTCGAGCAGCTCGAATGACTTCTAATTATAATGAGATGATAGAAGAGATTAATCATATTAGTAGTTTGTATAGTAATAGGGGATACCCTTCTCGATTAATTAATGAAATTAAAACTTATGTTATAGGAGAATGGGGGAACAAATATTTTTCCGTTTGGGGAACCATTAATTAGCAGAGATATTATACAAGATACAGGTATAGAATATAAAGAGCATGCATTTTGGAATATACACCGCCGGTACTACATATAAAGAAATTTTGAAAAATATTGGAATATTTTGATCTTAGATGATGGATTGAGGAAGATTGTTAGATGTCCCCATGTTGTTTACAAAATGGGTATTAATTTAAAGCACATTTTTGAGAGAAATAATAGGGTGGTGAGCATGAATACACAACATAAAGGAACACGTAGATGTGGATGTTGTAGGTACTGTCTGGTTATATTTGAAGAGGAAGGAGTTGTATTGGACAATATTAATAGGACCAGAGTGACTTTTAGGAGAGGTAATTGTAACACTAAAAATGTTATATATATATGGCTAAATGTATAAAATGCACCTGTTACTAAATAGGAAAAACTGAACGTATGTTCAAGAAGCGTATATACGATCATTTATACGCAATTAAGAAAAATGATAGTACCAATGCACTATATCGGCACATATTCAACACAGACGGCAACCATCAATTTAAATTTGCCATTTTGGAACATGTCACTGAGAATATTAGAGGTGGTAACATGAATGTATATCTAGCAGAGAAAGAGGCTAAATGGCAAATTTTAACTGATGCTTCGACATTGCCCGGATTAAATGATTACATTTCCATCAAGCCTTTTTTTACAAATAGCTCAATAAGATATAGAAAATATGAATGCATTTCTACCTATGTATTTTTATTCAATCAATTATTTATATATAAACATGGCTTTTATGATAGATATGTATCTTTTGTTATATGTTATGGATGTCACCTTTTTATTTGTAGTTCATTCATGGTGATGCAGATTTAGTTACCTTTTTAACTGTAACCCATACATATAGTAGACACCATATTTATTATTTTTATTATATGTATTAACTTTTAATATTTATTTCAAAACAGTTTTTATTACATTGATTTAGTATTTATAATAATGTTTTATTAATTGTTATTCATTATGTCACATGTATTTTAAATTTTAGACATGTATTCCTTGGGTATGAAAGCAATTTATGCAGAGTGTATTTAGATTTATGTTGTTTAGATATTCCCATGACAGCTAAATATGAAGTTTGTATTATTATTATTCATTAGCACTACAATCAGCGGCCCCGTATATCTGATCATTCATATGTTGTTAGTACATCAGTTTTTTTCATTTCTCTATTTTTTGTTAGTATATTAATTTTTTTCATTTCTGTATTTATTTTTATGTATTTAGTCAAAATATCGAGCCTAATATGCACTATTTTAATTAATTTTAATTAATTTTATTTAATGGATATACCTCAGTATTTTGTAACATTACTAGTGAGGTATTTCTTTAATTGGAAGAGCAGTGATGGCACCAAAAGTGTTTAAAATAAATTTATTTTAAATTTAATTAATTGATTCTGATAAGTCCACATGCTGGTGGATGAACTTGCTTGCTTGATCCGTTTACTTGTTTATCAGTGTTTTTTCACTTTTATTGGTTTGTCGCATTTATCAATTAATAAACAGGACATATTATTGCTTAATTTGTGGGCTTTATCCTTCTGGACAAGACTAGTGTTTATTAAAATAATCATGTACTGAATAATTTTAGGAATTATTTTTTAGCTGAGGAAGGTATTAAATCAAATTTATTTTTGATATAATTTCTAGCTTGTTGTAAATCAAGACATAAGATGAATTAAGTAATTTTCTATCCAACAAAGTATTGATAGATTGCAATTCATTGATTTTAATATTTGATGACAATAAATCAAATGTTTTTGTTCAAATACTGACATTTTGGAAATTAAGTATTAAAAGATTAACCCCTGTGTATATGCTATATAGGGAAAATAAGGAATAATCACCGTTCATATGGTGAAACCTATGAATGATGTTTTTAAAAGATTTTAAATGATGTTAAAATAGTTTTAAATAAAATTTTTGTGTGGAACTAAGAAATATTCCTTCAAAATCCATATGAAGTTATTATTTACTAGGTTTTTAGTTTAAAAAGGTTGTTGTTATTATTTAAAGTTTGTGATGAAGACAAATAAAATCCTTCCATTTTTCTGAGTATTTACTATCTATAAGATACAGAATAGTTTTAATAACTGAGGAAATTGAATATAATTCCAAATTTGGCAATGTAATATCACCATTATTCCAGCTATACATATGAGTACGTTGGAGAAATCCTAGAGTTTAATTGGGAACCAAAAGAAATTTTTAATCATATTATTAATTTTTTATTACTGTATGTGAGATGGGGGGATAGAGATTGATTGTACTATGTATAGAAGTTTTTGGTAAGTATCATTTTATAATTGATAGTTTCTCCTCTATTGAAAATGTTATTTTAGACCATTTCTGAATTAGTTTATCTATTTCTGTTAAACTGTGCTCGAAGTTCAGTTTTGAAAATATTTTATATTTTTTAGTAATAATGATACCTAAATATTTTATTTGCTGGGATTGTGGGATATATTTTCCAAATTCCTTTTTGAATATTTTATTTATTTAGGTCAGTTAACAAGATCTGTGTTTTATTGGTTAAATTGTAGACCTGAATTTTTGAAAATAATCTATATCATTAAATAATTCTTGAATTGTTGGATTTTGCCCCAGAGTAATTAAATGTCATCTGCAAACATTTGAATCTTTGAAGATTTATTAAAAACTCATTTCAAAACCTTTAATATTACTATTATTTTCTCTGATCAAATTTGCCCAAGGCTCCATAACCAAAGTGAATAGAAAGGGGAAAAAGGACAGCCTTGCTTAGTCCTTTAGTAATAGTTATAGACTGTGATGCATTAGAACCAATTTTAACATAAGCAGAGAACACATGAATATACTGCGTGATAGGATTTATGAAATTACTTGAGAACCTAAGTTCCTGTAGAAGAATGAGAGTAATCTGAAATAGGCGATGTCAAAGGCACAGTTTATGTCTAAGCTAACTATATTTAGGTTATTTTTTGATATTTAGTTGGTCGATTAAAGGTTATTATTCTTTTGATATTATCATATGTAGTGCTATTTATTATGAGAGCACTTAGTTTGGTCTTTGCTCCATTAGGTTGCATATATGGACATAAACATTTTATAGACCATGTTTAATAACGATATAAGTCTATGACTGCTTGCTTTACAGGGTCTTTATCTGATTTTAAAATGGGAGAAATTAATGTATATTTCCATGATGGAGAGGATAGTATTGTTAGTTTGTATGTTATTAAAACTGAAGTAACAATGTAATAGCTTCACTAGGTAAAAATCTTGTAGATTTCAGGAATACCATTGTTACCTAGTGCTTTGTTTTTGTTTGAGTGTATTAATTTGTTCTTGAATGTCTTTGGTTCCACAACAAGTTAGCAGCTAACATAATTGTTTGATTGATTGATTGATTGATTGATTGATTGATTGATTGATTGACTGATTGATTGATTCACTGGGTCACAAGAGCCCATTTTCAGCTGAGATCCAGAGACAAAAGTCCTAATTTAAGTAGCAAAAATACTGACAGAACCAGACTGCAAAAGTAGCCGATTCCAAATCCAGCTCCAGACAAGTGACAAGTGGAGTACCTCAGGGTTCAGTCCTGGGACTGCTCTTGTTTGGCATATACTTCTCTGAAGTACAGGCCAACACGAAGGGACTTTGGCTAAGAAAGTTTGCAGATGACTGCAAACTGGGAGCCATTATTGAATCCCCAAATTATGTGGATATTCTACAAAAGGGCCTTACAGAAACAGATGATTGGTGCCAGAGCCATGGACTCAAGCTTAATGCCAAGAAATGTATAGTTATCCCCTTTGGAAAGAAACATATACCCATGAATTACCACACAAGTGGCAGTACACTAAACACTGAAAGTGTGATGAGCCACTTAGGCACACAGGTGGACAGTGGTCTCACCTTCGACAACCACATCACCGCAACAGTCAGGAAATCCTTCTATGTGGCACACCTCATCACTAAGAGCTTTTCATCCAGAAAAAAGGAGGTCATTGTCCCACTGTACTCATCCCTCATTAGACCCATTATAGAGTACAGCACCCCATTTGGTATGTACCTCACAAGACATCTGCAACAGCTGGAAAGGCTGCAGAAATACCTCACTAAAAGAATCACAGGCCTAAAGCAGATGCCCTATACTGACCATCTAAAAAAACTCCAGCTATACTCTGTGGCATCTCGTCTACTCAGAGGCAAACTTTGCTTAACATACAAGGCCATGTCAAACCTAGAGCTGCTGGACATGATCCACTTAAAGAAATCCCAATCCCTCAGAGCCACATGCTTCAGGGTTCTAAACCTTGTCATCATAATGAACAAAACATGCTGGAGGGATAGGTTCTTGACCCAGAGACTCCCTAGACTCTGGAATAGACTGCCCATACATGTCAAGCAGAGCACCTCTTTGGCCCTCTTCAAAAGGAACCTTGAGGATTGGATGGGAGATAGGAAATTCACCTCGGGGATCACATCAGTTGCCCTGCTAGACAGGGGTCCAGGGAAGTACATTTTGTGGGAAGAAATATCCAGGGAATTGTTATGGCTAGGATTGTATAGGCCCTAGGGCCGATAGCCTAGTACCAACCTATGAACAAAACATCTTAATAAGACAGTGTGGTAAGCATCTAGGTAAGATACATAAGCAAAAAAAAAATTCTCAATATATATAGTCAGTTATTTACAGTGTTGTAGACAGAGACAAACATACAAATATCAGAGTGAGAAGAAGGAAAAAAAAGATAAAACACAATTTACAATTTGAGGCCTAACATTTGCTTACTAGGCATGTTTATTATCTAAGACAGGAGCACCAGTGTTTGGAAAGTAATGCTTATGGCTTATAGATACAGAACAAGGAGCGGGCAAGAGGGTAGGAGCGCTTAAGTAAGGAGGCTTTAATAAAGACAGTAAATCATAGTGGTCATAAGGAACGATACATTTCAGCCAGGAGTGGTGCATAGATAAAGCCAAGAGTTTGATAAGTCATTTTTTAGAAGGTCTTTAAAGGAAGGGTGATTGTTTGCTAATCTAATAGCCTGAGAAAGTAAATTCCATATTGTAGTGACTAGAGAGTAGAGGCTGTTTCCAGTTGCTTTTAGAGGTTTGTAGTTGTTGAGGAGGTGCTTGTTCAAAGTATGGGTGCTTAGGTGCTGGTGTATCTCAAGTCAGTTTAAAATGTTGAAGGCTTTGTGGTGATGTGTGTAATATTGTTGACTGGTGGCAAATGTAACCACTTTTTTTATCATATAATTCCAGTCTGGCTTTAACAGAGACTTGCATGTTGGTTAGGATATGGGCACTATGTAAGAGAGAAGGAGGGAAAGGAGGGTAATTTGTTGCCAATGCTTTTTTTTTGTGCAATTAGTGAGAATATTTGGGTTTATATAAAGTGCCTAGTTTTTGTGATTCTTTAGCATTATTTTGCATGTGGAAATCAAATTTAAAGTTGTCAATTTTATCTCCAAGTAGTTTTGTTTGGGATAACACTTCTATGTCTATATTATTTAATAAGAAACATATAAAGCTGGATTAATCTTTCTGCTTGATTTGGGAAGAACAAGATTTTTTTGTTAGGGTTTAGCAGTAGTTGGGAAGTGTGAAGCCAGTTTTAACAGAGGTGAAAGCTTCTTGTGTGATTTGTAGATGATGTGCCAAATTGTCTGATGAGCACATTAGTAATAAGTCTTTAGCATATTGCATAAGTGATGCTTGCCTAGCAGAGGTGAGAAGTTCATTAATTCAAATTAGCGACTACAAAAACTTAGCCATAAGGTCACCAATATGTGTACAATCACCTCTAAATGATGAATGGGTAATCCAGCGAAAAACAGCTCCACAACATCAATGGAATATATCTCCACAACGCCAATGATAAAATGTAGTTAATTTATTGCAAAGCAAAACAGTTAGCCAATGCCACTCAAATTGAACGGTTTGGCGCTTTCACCCATGAAAAATGGGCTTCTTCAGAACACCATAACTGTTACAAACATGCCTTATAATACATTTTTGGTGCCAAACCTGCTAATTAAAACATGTCCATTCCTGTGTGTTAAAGAAGTATTAGCGTTCTATAAAATCATTTTACTATCTATAAAAATGCATGTCCTACATCTAAAAAGATTAGAACTAAAAAAGTATATGTAAATCTTAAAAATACTAAAACATTATTAAATATAATAATACAATATGTAAATACGTGTTTAGACTACCACTATTAAATAATCCCTACATATCTTTGCTACATAATCACCCAACAAAAACCTGTTGTATAAAGTAACAACCTATTATTTATCCTGGGGATATGCTCAGGATTAAATAATACACATTAAAATACACAATTACGTCATAATTCTATTGACTGTTGTGCTTTGATAAACATGTATTCGATTGATGTATTCACAAACAGCACAATATTTGCGTACCACTAAAGGGAACTACTTGTGTGCATTTGAATATTATCCTTTGGTGTAACCTATTCCTCTCCTATTTAAAAGGGTGTATGGAAGTGGTGCTAGTTCATTTCCAATATTGGCTTGCTAGATATAAAATCATTAAGCCCTGGTGGTGATGTGGCATCTAAAAATAACTGCCACCAAGTCTCCCTGTAACATAATAGAGTCTTGTAATCTCCACCTCGGGGATAATTTTTAATGGTGTCTATTATAGCAAATTTAAATTCATGTGTGTGACCTTTCATTTCTATATGCCTATATAAAGCACTTGTGGGGTCCCTCTTCCTTGTGTTGTATATATGCTCATATATGCGTTTTTAAGACATCACTCCATCTTCCCCACATAATAACCTGTACATTCCTTACACATAGCTATGTAGACCACCATTTTAGTATTACAGTTCCCTTTAACAAATTTAAGTTTAGGTTTGAATGAATTATGTATCACAACTTCCATTTTGTCTGTAATGTATCTACATTGATTACATGATCCATATTTTGTACTATAATGAACCTTTTCACTACTTCTATCCTTTCTAGTTGTTTTATGTTGTTCTAAAAAACCTTTAATGTTTTTCCCCATCTTAAAAACTATTCCTGGTTTATTACCTATTAATTCTGAGAGGCTTGTGTCACCTGTGATCAAATACCAATAATGAAATATAATTTGGATAACATCATTGACAATTGGACTGTATAATGTAATAAAAGATCTCTGGTGATGATTTGTCCCACTAAATTCCCTGTTGGTGTAATTAATGGACTTTGTTACTTGATTGTTATGTGTACCAGATCCTAAGAGTGGTTTATATTTTGCCCCATTCATGTAAAGCATATTGGCCCACCTCATTCATCAGTTTTGGTGGGTAACCCCTCTCCAGAAACATACTTGTTATGGATTGAATTTCTTCAACTAGCATGTTATAATCTGATGTCATACGGGAAGCTCTTATACATTGTCCTTTGTAAATATTGTATTTTAACTTAGAAGGATGAAAACTACTGTAGTTAAGATAATTATTGGAAAAAGTACCTTTCCTATATATTTTAGAATACAAACACCCTTCATGCTTGTATATATATGTATCCAAATAAGCAACTCCTTCAAGACTATAAGAATATGTAAATTTGAGGAAGTCACTACTGTTGTTCAAAAATTTTATAAATTCATCAAGCTTATCCATGCTTGAATTCCACAATATATAAATATCATCTAAAAATTGAGAATAATGAATACTACTATAGAAGTGTATACTAGGGAATAAGATGTTGTCTTCCTAATCAAGCATCACCAGGTTGGCAAATATGGGAGCACAAGCTGCTCCCATAGCTACCCCTCTGGTTTGTCTAAAGTACTCACCCTCATAGTAAATAAAGTTGTTGTCCAACACTATATTCATACATTCCATTAATAAACTGACTTCTTCCCATTTAATATCTGAATGTTTCATAATGCTGTTGCAAAAAGCTTCAAGTCCTGCTTGTTTCATAATACATGAACAGAGATCAATGACATCTATAGTGACAAATGTCAACCCATCGTCCCAAGATTGGGTAGGATACTTACATAAAAATTCCCACGAATCTTTGACCATATGTGGAATTTTGTTGTATATATGTTTTAAACTGTGGTGGTGGTGATGCGGTAGCATTGTGGCCTCACAGTAGTATGACATTGTCCTGTTCGATTCTCAGCTAAAGCGTCTTCTGTGATGAGACATGCGTGAATGGGCATACCTTCGTTGAAAGTTGTGCGTCAGAGCTGGCAACTTGGTACGTAAAAATCTACTGCCAATCATTAGCGGACCGGAGTTCCGTTGTGGTGACCCCTAACCGGGAAAAGCCGAAAGATACAACATATGTTTTAATCTAACATCAATGAATTTACCCATAGGAAAAGTTTTTGACTTGCTAACCGATATTATGGTTCGAAATGGTGTGTCAGTTGCATTCTTATGAATCTTTGGTATCCCCACCAAAGTGGCAAGCCTGGGGTGCTTAACTTTCAAAAAGCTGTATATGTCTTCAGTTACTCTACCATCAATGTAAAATTCTTCTATATAGGAATCAATTCTTTGATATGCAATATTAATCTCGTTGATAGATATGGATTCATAGTTACTTGAACCATGTAGAATATCATACATTTTTTTAGTATATTCAATATTCTCATATAAAACCACCCCACCGCCTTTATCAGGTTTCATTACCCTAACACTAGTATCATATTGAAGTTCACATAATGTTTCCCTTTCCTCTATAGTCAAATTGCTAGTGAATATCTTGTTCTTATATTCACTGTACACATTATAAGTCTCTAGTCACTATTTTCTCATAAACTTCTATTGTTGGGTGACCAGGAGGAACATAAGTACTCTTCAAACTGAGCCCTGTGTCCACATTAGCTGGTGCTTTGTTGATATTTCTATGAATATTAGACTTACCATTGTACATTATTGTTAAATTCATTTTCCTAGTGAATTTCTTAATTTCACATAAACAATCGACTAAATCAAAATGGGGGGCTGGTATATATTTCATCCCTTTTGCCAACAAACTAAAGTGCGTACTGTGTATTCTTTTATTGGAATAATTGTAAATATTGAAACCATTTAATATGTACATTCTGTCCTTCACTTTAATAAAATTGTCAGCATTGGAATTACTATAAATCCTATTTTCTACCACCTCCTGTTGTTGCCCCATTCCTTTTGTTTGTCCTTCCCCCTTGAATAATATTGCTTTTGAAAATTGTTCCTGTATGGTTGCCCTTGTTGTACCTGGTCCCTCCAAAAATGTAGTTCATTATAACGCTGTTCCCTATTTTGAACATTACCTGCATTTTGCTCGTCTTGATGTGTCATATTGGAAGGTCTCCACTTCCCTTTGTCTCTACACCAATTATATGCTGTCCCTTTCCTATATTGTTCCGCATCTCTGTGAATCTTTTTCTGTTTGTTTTCGCAAATGTTGTGCATCCATCTTTCTGCTATATTAAATTGTTTATTATATAGTCTTTCCCATTCAGAAAACAATAAATCACTAATAATTTTTGTGTTTAAATTCTCAGTTTCCTGTACTAATTTGCTTAACTTCTCATCATTATATTTCATAATCATTTTCATAAATTTAACACCACAATCATCAAAAAATTGATTAAAATCACATATTGCATTATCTGTCAGTACTATTCCCATAAGTATTTTGAAAAATCTCATACCCTTGGGTACAATGTTCATGTTGATACATTTCTGTAAATATGCAAAGAAAGTATGATGCCATTTGAATGCTCGCAGAGATGGAGGAGATAAGCCAAGATAGATAATTTGTTGTAGGTGTTTATGCTGTGAGATGATATTGAAGACTTTGGAGAGATCTAAAAATAGGGAAGAGAAAGGTTTGACAGAGTGTCTTATTTTGTTTATATTTTCCATGAAGAATAATAGTGTGGCATTTGTACTATGACTTGGGTGGAATCCATGTTGAGAATTGGTTAGGAGCTGACCCATGAGGAGGTTGTGAAAAAGTTTCTAATGGACATGTTTTCATGGGATTTTTGAGAGAGGAGACAAGGAGCAATAGATTGGAATTTAGAGAGTTCTGCTAAACTTCCCTCGTTATGGAATGGAATTGAATGATATAAGATTTTTTTTTCCCAGATGAATTGTACATAAGATTTCTGCATGGATCTGTTGAGTAAGATACTTATTGGGGAAGATATGGTTTTGGCAGCCATCTTAAGGTCATCTGGTGGAAGGTCATCTGCAGCTGTGGAGTATGGCTTAAGTGTGGGTAGAAGTTTTTTATAGTGTATGTTGGTGTAAGTTTTAGGGTAAAGTTGTTAGTATGTGGGAATGAAAATCGATCAAATCCCTGATTTTCATTGGCTATGAGGGTGTTGGAGGGGCAAGATTTAACATGTTGCTAGAGAGATTAGGGTAAGGTAATTTTATTAGAGAGGGCAGCTATGCATTCTATAATCTAAGCAGTTGTGTAGCCATTTACAGGGGAGGGTAGTTTTGTGAAGAGTACACTGTTTTTTGATCCGGGATTGATTAGAGAATGCAATAAGGACCAGAATTTTTGGGATTAATTTTTGAGATTAAATTGCAGATAATATAATATTATTTTTGTCCTTCTGGACTTGTTTTTACCTTGGTTGCAAAGTTCCCTATAGCCCTGAAACTTTATTTTTTTGGGGGGGGGGGTGTAGGTTAAGCCAGTCTTTCCAAGCATTGTCTCTAGTATGAATTATGTTTTTATTTAGTGTACTGAATCAAAGACAGGGGGTAGCTTTTACTTTTTTTTCTGTAGGAAGAAAGGCTATTTAGGGTCTTAAGGAATAAATTATTAAAGTTTGTCACTGCTTCATCTAGCGGAAATGTTTTTAGAATGGGCCAGATGAAAGATTTCAAGATAATTTTGAACATTTCTTTGTTAAACTTTGTAAGGCCTCGTCTTATTTGGAGTTGGTGCATATCAGGAAGATGGGGAGTGATTCTATGGGTATATGCTGGGAGTCAGTCACTTAGGGATTTGAGAAGGGTTCACTGATAAGGTGTTTTCTGGGGGTCTGGGACTATTATCCATTTTAAAATAAAGCCTTTTTCATGGTTTTTGTTGTATCAAGTTGGGGATGTGATAAGGTATGATTAGTTGAGTAATGCCAAATTAGTTGATATAGGAGGAGGTACTTTCAGGAGATACATTTTGTCACTCAACATTGACATCTCCCAGCATGATTTTTTTTCTTATGTTACAGCACTGGAGATCCGGGAGAGAAATTTCTTGAATGAGGGAATCCTATTACTGGGGTATGTAGAGAACAAAAATGCTAACAGAGGAGCTGCTACATAGTTTTAAAAGGGTTATAAGTATTTGACTGCCTTAACTATTAATAAGGAGAAGGCTGTTGATAGAGCTGATGAAAATATACTTCTTAATATAAATAAGGCCCAAATGGTGGCATTTATGACATTAATATAGCTAATAAATCTAAAATAAAAAGTCTGAGTTGATGAAAATAAAAAAGTAATGAAAATACATTAAATGCAACCACAACATTTGCTCTGTGTAATGACATAGACTTAACAGAGCGCCCAGATGTCAATAACAAGGACCTAGAAGATCTGAACTATAATACTGATAAACATATCACAATAAGGAAAAGTATTAGAAAAGTAAATAATGAATTATTGTGAAGATACTTACTACATTAAGAAGAGAAAACAAGACAGTATAGGCACTAGCACTAACAATTACATTTTCAGAGACTCACATCAAGAAATTTTAATACTGGGACCCTCCATGTTGAAAGCTGCTATTAGGTAGTTAAATGAAATAGATAAAAATACCTTTAATGTTTCTCTGCTTCCTGGAATGAAACTAACAAATAGAAGTTTATGTATTAATTTATATATATAAAAAAGAATGACATGTTCATTATTCATGTTGGTGTAATTGACTTAAGAAGTACCCAATTGAATCACATAAAGAATTCTGGTTTGGAAATTATTAAATATTTGGAGACTGGTAAAATTGAATACGTACACTTGAGACTATTCTTCCACAGTAATAGTCAGATTACATGCATACTTTTACTTTAACAGTCAAGATAAATTTGATCAAGTGCTGTAAAATTTTATTTTTGATAGATAATTTCATCTAATATGATTCATCTCAGTTCTTATGCTGCCTATTATATTGCTTTGAAAATATTAAATGCATATAGGCCCTGATCCCAAAAAACTTGCTGTCAGTGTAACTGACCACTTACACTAAAAGCAGTCTGACAGCAGGTATTTTGGAATCTGATCTCTGTAGTAAGCCTATTTATAGACAGCTATTACACTGAAGTAAGTCATTTATTCTGAGAACAGGTCTTTTGGAAGGGTCTATATTATATCCTCGAACGCTTAAAAAAGCGAACACTGATTGATCGAACTTATTTTCGCGAAACTGCAAAATATCGAAGCAGCAGAAACTCAAATTTTTTCCTAGGGAAAGAATTTGGTTGTCCGTTTCTGTTGCTTCGGTATTTTCAGTGTTATGGCGGAAAGTTACCGGCTGGATTCAGGTAACTGTGCGATTGTGTGGATGTGAGTGTTAGGGTGATTTAGGTGAGTTAGGGTTAGGGCTCAGGTTAGGTGTGTGTGCGATTGAGTGGACATGAGAGTTAGAGCGGATTTAAGTGAGTTAGGGTTAGGGAGCCGGTGAGGTGAGTGTGCGATAGTGACAGACCTTAGGGTTAGGGTTTGGGTTAAGGTAAGTGGGTAGTTAGTGGTGTGTACATAGTTTAGTGTAGGGTTAGGTATCAGATTTTAGGTGTATGTGTGTGGATTTCTGTTTGTTTGGTGTGCTTATGTTGTGTGTATGTGTTTTGGATCAGCAATTATTTTCCCTGAGAAAAAAATCGCTGATCTGACACTTCGAGATTGTAAGCTTTTGCTTAAATTAGGTCGATCAATCAGCGTTCGCTTTTTTAAGCGTTCAATGATATAATATAGACCTCTTTGGAATCAGGGCAGACCTACATTGACACCAACTTTTTTGGAATCTGGCCTACAATTATTTTTAGGGAAAAGTCCTGTGCAAAGATGGAGAGTAGTAGCATTAGATGTGATGGAGTTTAGGAAATAAATATGATGACCTTGTTGGACTAATACCAGAAGAAAATTATAAATTTATATCAATTGTTGACTGCTGGAATTCCTCAGATTACATTATCAATGATTTTACAAAATATGAATTCTTGTGGGAAAATTTCATAGTTGGTGGGATAGCACTTTGAATACAAGACTCAGTCTCCTCTTTATTGATTATGGAAGTGAATGACTTGGAATCTTTTATAATACAGATTGAAGACAATGTTAATAATATAACCATTCAAGTGGTATTATGGTATCAAGTGCATTAAATGGATAGTTCAGAACATTGGGAATGTCTTCATAAGTTAGAAATGCACTTAAATAATAAAAATGCTATACTTTTAGGAGAATTAAACTATCCAAGAATCTCTTATTGATTTTGAAAGTGAATGTATTGACATAATAATACTTCATTATATGTCACTACTGGTTACAGAAAAGACACAAGGGAAAACATAGAAAATTTAGTGTTAACTAACAGTCATGAAAAACACAAGTAATGCAAAGACAGAACTGCCACTTGTCTGGTTGATCATAATTCCATAATGTTTGATTGAATCTTATTTGTACATAAAAAAATAAACAAAAATAAAATGTATAATTTAGATATTATAAATTATAGTTATTTGATAACGTGGATAACTGATACAAATTGGTCAATTTAACGGTTTTCAGATTTTTGGGAGTATGGCTATATAATTTTTAAAAACATTTTGTAGTAGTATGTTATCTACAAAATATGATATGGGCGGTGCAGTGGTGGAGCGGTTAAAGTTGTCGCCTCATAGCAAGAGGTTCTTTGGTTTGATTCTCGGCTGGGGTACCTTCTATGCAGAATCTCCATGTCCTCCCTGCATTCACATGGGTTTCCTCTGGATACTCTGGTTTCCTCCCACATTCCAAAGACATGCATCTAGAGTGTTTCTTCCTGGGCCTCTGCTGAAAATAGGCTCTGTCCTAGTCGGACTTTCCAGTCAAGAAATGTTAAATCAATATAAAGGGAAGATATAATTATTCTATTTGGTGGAATAGTGAATAAGTAAAGATACTTAAAAGAAAAAAAGAATTATTTTTTATAGAAATAACTCCAAGAATAAAGGAGCACTTAAACTTATGAGTAAGGAACTTAAAAATAAAAGTAGGGTGGTTAAAGTTAATTAATAACATTTGGTTAACAATTCACAATGTAAAGATCTTTTTGAAAATATATTAATTAATTCAATAATGTTACAATACCACAGAGTATTAAAATAGATGGGAAAGAAATATTAGACCCTTGGACTATAGCAAGTGAACTTAATACATTATTGCTATTAACTGTAATAATAATAATATTGACATACCTATAGGTCATAATCCAGTAAAAGGTATTTGTCCCGGTTTCACTATTAACATGGTTATTGATGCATAGAACAAAAGTAAAATGACATCTTCTGGTGGGCCTAGGCATGATCACAAGAATTTATAGATAATTATGCATACTTTATATAACACCTTTATTAGTTTTTATTTTTAGAAAATGGAATAGTTCTTAAACTTTAGAAGCTTTCACATATAACTCCAATTTATAAAAAGGGAAATAAGGATGATAATAAAAATCTTAGACCTGTAATCTTGACATCAGTCATTGGCAAATATTTTAAAATTTGTTTAAACTGAGTTAATGAGTAAACTCAGCACAAAACTTTCAATTATAGGCACAGAACAGCATGGCCCTGTTAAGGGGAGATCTTCTTTAAATAAACCGATCACTTTTTTATGACCAGATTAGAGAAACATTAGATTGTGGATTAGTCCCTGGTGTGATATATTTAGAATTGGCATTTTATTGTCTGCCCTTTTTGATAACCCATAAATGGCTCAATCTATTAAACATTAATTGTTATATTATAAGTTTGAAAATATATTATCTATTTACTTGCCAGTATTTTCCTCAGTCCCGCAAGGAGCTGTATTATGGGCTATATTATTTAATGCTGTTTTTTTTCAACCATACCAAACATAGACATTTTTGAATTCGCAATTATACAAATGATTATAATATTGGCGAATACAAAATAACCAAGTCTTTGATAAATTAATATTTATATGATGATACATAGAGACTAGGCCTCTTCAGCTTTGAAATTTGAAATATTATGTATTTTAGTCAAAAAGTAAAAATATATCATCTGATTTCTCTTTTAATTTTCTTGCCAAATTTTGTCAGTACCAAAGCTATGAAGCAAATGGGTTATCTATTGAGAAATCTGTCAACTAGAGATGAGTTTTTTTAACTAAAACTTATATTAGATCTATTATTGAATATAATAGTATGATCTATATTTATACAAAAAGTCAGTTGAAATTATTGGAAGGTATACAATGAAAGTTTACTAAAAGAGAATTGCTTCACTAAAAGATCATGGCAATAACAGTAAATGTGAACATTTGAATAATTACTTTATATATTATAGGTAAATAAGTGGTAAATTGATTCTTGCATGCAACACATTTCATGATTCCGTATTGCAATTTTTATTTGATATGGAAATCAACAAAAGTGAAAAAATGTTTAGAAATAATAACATGAAATTCTAAACATATATATATTTATATATATATATATATATATATATATATATATATATATATATATATATATATATGCAAAAATTAGATTAAGAAATCACTTTATTTTTAACCAAATGTCATTATTATAGAACAATTTACCAAATCAAATCTACCAGTCTGATATTTTAGAAATGTATAAAAAGTATTTATGATTGAACAGGGGATATGATATTTGAACCTTATATCATAGGAGCAGTGTTATTGGTTGGCCACTAGGCCTCAACACAGTAACAGAACATTGAACAACTTATAATAGCAAGTTACAAGTGTCATTTTTATATTTAATTGTCATTAAACCGTATACCATCAATTTCTTCCTAAATGATAAACCTACTGCAAACACTAATGTCTCACATATTGTGATATAATCTGTCAGAAGATTAGAAGCTCAGTATCCAAAAGCTGAAACTGTACTGTGAGTGGTACTGCAGAGAAATAAGAGAAGGTACAATGTAATGCATGCTCATCAAATGATTTATAAAAATCAGTGCTTACCAAGATTATATACCCCCATTCCAAAAGAGGTATGGGCCTCCTTGAAACTGATTACTTGTATAGATCTGCAATCCTGGGATTGCATACATATCTGATGACCTCACAAGACCCAAATTTAGTGAAAGTTTGAAAACACGAGGAGAATAAATATAAGAGAACTTCTCTTCTTAGTCTAGCAGAAGCATATCTGCATCAAGCGGGAATGGAAATCAAACTAGAAGTTGATAAAAATCAGGCAGCAACTGAATGTGCCAAAAAAAACAAAATAAAGGATATAAGGTGAATGATCAGATGAGAAGGCAAGAATTGTGGGAAATTCAGAAATATAGTTGCAAGTATAGAAAAAACCTGGAAGAACCTTATGCTGATCAGGATTGACTGCAGGAGTGGTTAAGGAGAGGCAAATTCAAACCAAAAGATGAAAGGTTAATATCAGTGGCCCAGGATAGTGGGCCATGTACACATTGATTTACAAAGTGCATTGAACATGTGGTAGAAATAGACAAATGTAGGTTTTGTAAAACAGAATTGGAAACAGTTGCACACCTTGTTGCTGGTTGTGATATAATAATGGCAGAAGTACTTGATACTGAAAGGCATAATAATGTGGCGAGACTGTTGCACTGGGAATTGTGCAAACATTATAATACTGAAGTAGATGAAAAACACTGGAAACATGATCTACAAAGCATCATAGCAAATGATGAAGTCTACATCACATGGGATCACCAATTACCAACGGTTCAAAAGATAGATGTGAGAAAACCAGACATAGTGGTCCATGAAAAGAAGAGAAAAGTAGCATTGATCATTGAAATTGCTACACCCAGTGACTACAGTGTCTTTTGTACAGAGAGACACAAAGTCATAAAATATTAGGATTTGCAGGCAGAAACGAGAGCAATGTGGAAGAAAGATACCGAGAAAGTTCCAATAGTAGTAAGCGCAACAGGTCTTATAAAAACAATCTACAATCATATTTAGATATGTTAGTAATGCATGTAACTCCATACGATTTGCAGAAGGAGTCTTTTTGACTTTGATAAAGAACTGGATATGTGTAGAGTGAGCAAAATATTTTTAATGCAATTACTGGAGTTAACTGAAGAGCTCCAACATAGAATATCAAACATCACAACACTGAGGAATCCAGACACTGAAAACTAATATAGTAAGCACTTAAACACTGAGGGGCAAAAAAGCTAAACTGAAAGTATTTTTTCTGGGGGGAGTACCACTGTACCCCCAAACTAATGTAAGGTGACTTCATAGTTGTGTCAACTTAAAGAAAGGAAACTCTCCCAAACTCAAAGAATTACTGCAAGTGCACAATTTGAAAATGAACCTGCAGTGATTTCCTAAGAAAACGGCAATGCACATTATGTTTCTTGGTATCTTGTGGTTTAAGCAAATGACATATAGGGAATATCATCTCTGTTGCCTGTGTAAGTAAACAATAAAATTAAAACAGTTTTTTAAAATAAAGTGAAAATAAAGCAATAATGGTAATGCAATAATAATCACAATGACATAGGCAGCCACAATTGTTTCAGAAATGATGATTACAACACATGGCACAATTGCAAATAAGATTATGTGACACAGTTAAAAATACATCACAAAAAAAAGCCAGTGGTGCACACACACACACATACACACACACACACACACACACACACACACACACACACACACACACACATATATATATATATATATATATATATATATATATATATATATATATAGTCCACCACTTTCTAACTTTCTAAAACGGGATTGAGAATCAAATCTAGTTGGTTAGTTGACTGGTTTTACCAGTAAATGGTTTTGCAAACAGATTTGCATCATCTCTTGATATACAGATTAGTGATCATCCAGAATGTTTAAATATTCTTTATACATTTGGTGTTTCTATAAGAACCTTTCAAATCACGCTATTGCCCCACAACATGGTAGAGCTTAACAAATATAATTTGTAATGAATGCTCAATAATGCTCATGTAGAATGCTTTATCTAGCAGCAAACATTTTTTTTCAAAATTTTTTATTTAGCTTTTCAAGTCATAAGAATACAGACAAAATAAAACAGTAAAACAATGATAATGTACATTGGGTAAAGAATTGCAGGTACACAGAATCAATTCATACATAAACACCTAACTTATTTACAACTGTACAAAGGGGCCATATACTTTATTTTCAAGGTGAATCAGTAAGCTTACAATAATGTGGATATTTCTTATTTTCACAAAGTCACTTATGTATTACAAATGTAACTATGTGTATAAAGACCAAAGTCCTTATGATAAAGAGGGTGGGTTATGCTAGTAGTAAATTAAAGCTCTGTTCCCATCTTTCTAGTTTCTTCAGTGTATCACTCTTTGTGTCAATTACCATTTGCGGGCCAGTAGATGTCTAATTGCTATTTTTTTGAATCATTCCAGTTTATGTTGAGTCTGTCCCCCCATTTGGAAGCAATGTATAATTTAGCAAACATATCAATATACACATAATCATTAGCATATTTCTATGTATGACAGTTTAGATTTGCTTTTTGGTAGCCATTTCATGGTTGTGTCTTTTGACTTGTCAGTTACTTTTTGAATTTGTTTATGTTTATAGTTTATTCTGTTTAACTCAGAGTACCTATTGCCCATGCACACTGGCATGGTATTCATCATAGGATTTTTTGAGTACTTAAACCTAAGCACAATACAATAAAATTAATAAACAGTGAAATGAAATTAGCAGTTAGAACTAGTAAATACAAACAAGGACACAAAATCAAGACTGAAAACAAAGTTACTTATAAACAAGATTATCGGGTAGAACTTAAAGTATGTTTTAAATCAGGTGAGTGTTGAGGGCTTCCTTAATAAGTCTGGTAAATGGTTCCAAAGGCATGGCCTCAGAGTGGTGACTGAGTATTCACTTGAAGATTTGTAGTAGAATCTTGGAAACTTCCATAGCACAAAGAAAGAACAGTGGAGGCTAAAGTGGGCAAGTAACAAATCACATGTTCCTTAAGATAAGGAATAAAAACCAGAACCTTTTGAGTGATAGAAGGCCAATGACAACCAATGCAAATTCCACATAATATGATAGTATTGTCTGATTATGTAAGTCAAGGTACAGGGGATTAAAACTGTCATGTCCAGAGGAGTCCAGGACTTGTGCCACCACCAAAAAAAAACATAGAATAAATTGCTTGATAGGGATATTTTTCCTCAAGTAGAAAAATGAAGTCTACAAAAGAACTCTTGCTAAAGGTACTTTGGTACTTTTCTGTTATTGGGGCAATAGTTTAAATGTGGTCACACAGCTCCGAATGCAGTGTCTTTTCATGTAGTTCTCTGGTAATATAAATAGGTAATTGTAAAAAATAAAAGTTATTTATGTCATACACAGAAAATAAAAATGTACAAATACACATATGGTGCACATCCAGTCAATGAGCCATAAAGACAGCTGCAAAGATGGGATTGTCATCCTAGAAACAGCTGTTCGGTAGTATGTGTTTTTTTTTTTTTGTAAAGCGTCATCTACTGCTTGAAAAAGTATTCCTTGACAATGGGAACAACCGTTGAATATAACTTCAGGTATGTTTTTATTTTACAAAGTTATTAAACATTTAATTGAAAGTCTAAGCCCAATCACAAATGTTGTATTTTCTAACCACTTCAGAAAAAAGAAAAACATGTAGATAGCAATTTTCAAGTGACATGAACAACACTCCACTAGCCCCTTAGAGAACAAAAATCCATGGAATCAAGAAAGTGTGCTAGCTTTAAGTTGCCATTCATTTAACCACTTTACGATTTTTAGTGGCAAATGTTTTTGAAACCAATAATTAATAATTACCACATTCTATCTGAAGAGGTTTTCTTATGTATTTTTCACTGTGTAAATTATAAGGAGAACAGTTTTAGCGCGATCGCTCAACTATACTGTAGTTCTTTCACATATTTGTTAACCAGATATAAATAAAGTGAATACAGTTGACACAGTTAATGTCTTTATTTTAATATGTATTATTTAAACAGATTAACAGAATATCTGGTTAACAGATCTGTTAAAAAACTGGATTACAGCTGAACGATCGTCTTGACACTTTTGCCCCGATAACAGAAAAGTACTGGTACTTTTCAAAACAAAAAACACATCCTACATGTGACCTGGTAGCATATCCTTCTGGCTGCTAAATATACTACCTTCCTTTAAAAGATTTAGATAATTGAAAGGGTATTCCCATATTCACCCCTGGCACAACTGATCAATTTCTCATTAAAAAAGTGAGGAAAGTTGAGGTTGGGCACTAGAAAGGCATTAAAGCTACATAGTCCAATTGTCTTATATTTTCTATGATTGTATGATTTTGTGATCTGATATATATTCTTGAAGGAAGATGAAATACAGAGGTGTATCTTTAATGGGGCAATGATATTGCAAGCCTTTCCCTACTACAGCAATGTCTAGAGGAAGCATTTACAAACATAAGACCAAATATTGTACTCTGAGGGAATGTAGAAGAATAATCCCAAAACTTGTACCCTGAGAATCACCATAGGACAGAGGGTAGAATGAGAAAGAATAAATTCCCAAAACCATCCTCCGAGCACATCAAGAAAGGAAGAAAGTAAAGCAAATCAACACCTATCATACCACGAGAATACCTCAAGTTGTTCACGAGAATCCCTTGGTAAACCAAGCACACACACACACACACACACACACACACACACACACACACACACACACACACACACACACACACACACACACACACACATAAACTAGAATGGATAATAAATGTTATTGTCATTCACACATAAATCCAGTTTCATACAACCTTAAAAACCTTAAAAAAAACTTTAATAGATAATTCAAAGATTTAGATTTAAAAAAGATCTATTGAGGTCATTTGCACCAAAAGCAGCTTTCTTAACGAAGAGAGTACTCAGAACACTGGAAGGAAGTGCTCCAAAAAACTAACTTTAACCTGTCTGTCTTATTGGTCATCACCACTTCATTTCCTTTTATCTTCATCCTACTTTTGTATATATGCTCTCTAAACCCAAAAACAATTATGTAGGTATTATTCATTTAATATGTTATTGTAACCTGATTGTAATCTTTTGCTGACTGTAACTGACTTTTGTTAAATTCTATTCACTGAGGAGCTTTTCTCCCCGGGTCTCTGCTGAAAATGAGCCAAAAGCTCAGTCAGACTAACTTGGTTAACAAATGTAAAATAAATAAATAAAATAAATAAATAAGTAAATAAGTGGGAGTTGACATAATTAGAGCTCAAAAGGTTGACTGTTATTTGTGAAGGGCATTTGGTGGTCGTATAAGCTTCCATGCTTCAAAGAAGTACTTAAAGTACAGGAAATGTCAAAATGGTGTTAAGGAGTGTTGACTGGGATACAACCGAAAAACCAACACATGCATGGAGATTCTGACACTTTATACAACAAATGTTTACAGTGAATATATATACATATATATATATATATATATATATATATATATATATATTAAATAACACAACAAAGGGGAAGAAAACAAGGTTGTTGGTATGAGACTGATGGATAGTTCTCATTTCATCACCTGTCAGTCTCTTGATAAACCATGCTATTTGTGAGCCCACTTTTTGTTATCCATAATTTAGCTGCTTTAGTTTTGATGTCATGTACAGTCCTGCAGGGAATTCAAACCACCTGGTACAAAGATGTTAATAATAAATAAATTAATTAATTAAATAAATAACTAAATAAATTAAATAATTGCAAATATTAGAAAGCATTTTCTGGTGTTGAGTTGCATTTCTGTCAAAATGATCAGGTCTGTGGTTGCTAGGAGCTTAAAAGAACTGCTAAATTTTAAGCAAATTAGGTGGAAATATAAAATATAACAATATATAATAAAAGAATATATAATATTTGAATTAAACAAAAATAAAATAAAAAAGAAGACAAACTTGTCGGCCACTGTCTTAAAGAGCACAAGAAGAATTAAGAGTGAGGCAGCTATCTGATGCCATTTTTGTCTTTGATTTGTTATACTGTGGTATGCACAGAAGGTTATAATAAGGTATGCACAGAATAAATGAACAATAGTGAGGCCCAGGTACAAAGTTCAGTAAGCCAGTAAATTAGGAATCATATCTCTTTCTCACAGTCTAACTGTAGAAAGAACAGTGGTTTGTCCTTAGAAAGAATTCATTAACATTTTTTAAATGGGTCTTTACAGGGAATACATGGGCTCAAAGGGGTGAAGTCCTAGAATCTGTGACCTTCAGGGAGGGCAGTTATGCAAACAATGCTTTGAGGCAGTTTTGAAAAAAAGTTTGCTTCTGTTCTTATTAATTTTGCCCCTAATGCTTTATCATACAAATCTTTTACAAATAAACTGCAGTTGGCCTGCCTCTTGGTGACATATTTCTAAATCACAACAATATTGTACTTGTGATGATGATCCATAATCCAGACTATCTCCAGCTGATGCCACAAAATAAATCACTTATTGCTTCACCTATGTTACTCCCCCTTATCTATGCATGAAATTCAAACTTCTTTTTTCTCCCAGATCTATCTGGTCATCAAAAATGTTTTAATTCTGTCTTTGCCCCATTTTCTTTAACTGAAAACCCACCCTGTCATGTCTGCCCCTTGGGAATTTAATGAGATAAAACTTTAATGCTATTACCATCTCAATTTTCTTTTTTTTTTAAATAAATTTTATTGAAAGCATTTCTTAAAAATGCAATTATTTACAAAAAACTAATCATATTTTATGATGAAATAGATAAAAACAAGAACATTGATATAAAGGATCAAAATTAAGAAAATAAACTATGTACACAGATGTTCACTTAGCTATAGACAAAATAAGCTAAAACAAGTGAATAAAAAATTGATTATTGTATTTCTATTATTGATTTTCTAATACTTCAATTATATTCTTCCATTGATTATATACTGTTATATTCCTAGAAGATCTAGCTTTGATTGTAATTGATTCTAGTATGGATATTTCCTGAAGAAGATATTTAAAGTTTTGAAAAGGGGGGATACGTGATGATTTCCAATTTCTTGTAACTTCGTTCCTGGCTATAGGCAGTACAGACCAAAGAAACGTATATTTTCTAAGCTTAACACAAGGTAGGACTGGAGTATTAAATAAAACTAACGATTTGGTAAGTAAAAAAGTTATCAGTGAATAATGCTTGGAGGAAAGAGTTGATATCTTCCCAGAATTCTTTCATATGTAAGCAATCATAAAAGATATGTGCCCAATCAGCATTCTGTACCTTCATACATCTCCAACAAAGAAAATTTTTTATACACCATATTTATGTTATGTGGAGTAATGAAGGATCATTTCAAAAATCTCCAGGTAAATATTTTCCATTTAGGTGATGTAGTTTTACCTATTGAGTGAAGAAAATTCGATTTGTCTTTAACTGCGGGTTACACTTATTAATGTCAGAGAAGTATTTCCAATAATTGTCTGGAATTCTATCGAAATCAGTTTTAATAGTTTTATATATAACTGACAGGCTAATTTTAATCAAGTTATTTTGTTGAGTAAAAGTAATCATGTGTAAGAATAGTGTACTGTCCACAATGAAAAATAAACACTAGTTTGTCCAGAAGGATAAAGCCCACAAATGAAGCAATAATACGTCCTGTTTATTAATTGATAAATGTGACAAACCAATAAAAGCGAAAAACCACTGATAATAAACAAGTAAACGGATCAAGTGCTTTCATCCACCAGCATGTGGACTTCATCAGAATCAATTAATTAATTTAAAAGAACCTATTTAAACACTTTTTGGCCCCATCACTGCACTTCCAATTAAAGAAATATCTCACTAGTAATGTTACAAAATACTGAGGTATATCCATTAAATAAAATGAATTAAAATGAATTAAAATAGTGCCTATTAGGCTCGATATTTTGACTAAATACATAAAAATAAATACAGAAATGAAAAAAATTAATATACTAACAATAAATACAGAAATGAAAAAAAACTGATGTATTAACAACATATGAATGATCAGATATATGGGGTCGCTGATTGTAGTGCTAATGAAAAATAATAATAATACAAACTTCATATTTAGCTGTCATGGGAATATCTAAACAACATAAATCTAAATACACTCTGCATAAACTGCTTTCATACCCAAGGAATACATGTCTAAAATTTAAAATACATGTGACATAATCAATAACAATTAATAAAACATTATTATAAATACTAAATCAATGTAATAAAAACTGTTTTGAAATAAATATTAAAAGCTAATAAATATAATATAAATAATAAATATGGTGTCTACTATATGTATGGGTTGCAGTTAAAAAGATAACTAAATCTGCATCACCATGAATGAACTACAAATAAAAAGGTGACATCCATAACATATACGCATCCATATCTATCATAAAAACCATGCTTATATATAAATAATTGATTGAATAAAAATACATAGGTAGAAATGCATTCATATTTTCTATATTTTATTGAGCTATTTGTAAAAAAGGCTTGATGGAAATGTAATCATTTAATCCGGGCAATGTCGAAGCATCAGTTAAAATTTGCCATTTAGCCTCTTTCTCTGCTAGATATACACTCATGCTACCACCTCTAATATTCTCAGTGACATGTTCCAAAATGGCAAATTTAAATTGATGGGTGCTGTCTGTGTTGAATATGTGCCGATATAGTGCATTGGCACTATCATTTTTCTTAATTGCATATAAATGATCGTATATACGCTTCTTGAACATACGTTCAGTTTTTCCTATATAGTAACAGGTGCATTTTATACATGTAGCCATATATATAGCATTTTTAGTGTTACAATTACCTCTCCTAAAAGTCACTCTGGTCCTATTAATATTGTCCAATACTACTCCTTCTTCTTCAAATATAATCAGACAATACCTCCAGCATCCACATTTACGTGTTCCTTTATGTTGTGTATTCATGCTCACCACCCTATTATTTCTCTCACAAATGTGCTTTAAATTAATACCCATTTTGTAAACAAATATTGGGACATCCCCAACAATCTTCCTCAATCCATCATCTAAGATCAAAATATTCCAATATTTTTTCAAAATTTCTTTTATATGTACTACCTGCGGTGTATATTCCAAAATGCATGCTCTTTTATATTCTATACCTGTATCTTGTATAATATCTCTGTTAATTAATGGTTTCCCCAAAATGGGAAAATATTTGTTCCCCCATTCTCCTATAACATAAGTTTTAATTTCATTAATTAATCGAGAAGGGTATCCCCTATTACTAAACAAACTACTAATATGATTAATCTCTTCTATCATCTCATTATAATTAGAAGTCATTCGAGCTGCTCGAATGCATTGTCCTTTAAAAATACTCTTTTTGGTCTTATATGGATGGTTACTTGTAAACTCTAAGTAATTATTCGAAAATGTATTCTTCCTGAAAATTCAAGAAAGGAATCCATCATCACAACTAGATATATATGTATCTAAATAAGCTATACCATCTTTACTACAATTATAAGTGAATTTCAGGAAATGACTAGAGCTATTCAAATAGCTAATGAATTCATCTATACTTTTTTTCGGTCCATCCCATAAAATAAATATATCATCTAGGTATCTATTGTAATGTCTTATATATCTATAACAATCACTTTTAAATATTTTCTCCTTTTCCCAGTCCAGCATGACTAAATTAGCGAATATTGGAGCACAGGCAGCCCCCATGGCTACTCCACGGGTCTGCCTGTAATACTCACCTTCAAAGTAAATGTAATTATAATCCAAAATAATACTCATTAGTTCCATAATAACATTAATATGTTCCCAGTCTAGGCTGGAGTGCTGTTTAATACTGTTGAAAAAAACTTTCCAAACACTCTTCTTTGGGGATGCAGGAAAACAAATCCACTACATCTATCGTTATATATATCAATCCTTCCTTCCAGACAACTGGTGTTAAGTTCCCCAAGAACATCCACGAATCCTTAATCAAATGTGATACCTTACTATAAATGTTCTTCAACCAGGTGTCAATCCCCTTAGGGAAAGTCTTGGAACGACTCCCTGAAATTATAGGTCTAAACGGGGGTCATAAAGATTCTTATGAACTTTTGGCACCCCCACTATAGTAGCAAGAATGGGATGTTCCACCTTCATAAAATTATATAAAGCTACAGTAATCCTCCCATCTAATAACATGTCTTCCAAAAACATATTGATACGCCTATATCCTATATTAATTTCATTCAATGATATGGAAGTGTAATTCTCAGATTGTACTAATAAATCAAACATTTTGTTAATATATTCATTATAATCATATAATAATATCCATCCCCCTTTGTCCGGCTTCATAATTCTAACAGATCTGTCTTCAGTAAGTCGTTTTAATAAAGCCAATTCACTCTTATTTAAGTTACTACTATCTTTTTTGACTCGGGTATCATTTTTTAACAGATATATTTCTTTGGTATCTAATTTTTCATATAAAGCTACATGTGGATCGGAGGGTGGGATAAATGTACTTTTTTTCTTTAATTTGCTACTCTCAGCTATTTCAGATGATTATTGTAATGTATAGCTAAATTTATTTTTCTGAGATATTTTTTTATTTCTGTTATACTATCAACTACCCTAAATGTCTTTCTTGGTACATATTTAATTCCCTTAGAAAAAAGGGTGAAAAACTCATCACTTATATCCATGTCCGTATAGTTTAATATATTAAATTCATTTTTTTGAAACACTATCTTTTCATTGTCATTAATGTCAGTATTACCACTACTGTTATCTATACCTAAATCAATACAAAAATTTGATACTTTATTATGTTCAGGTGTTAATATTCTTTCCATTCCTGATTGTAATGGTATCTCTGTCCCCATCCTTTCCTTTTCCCTCCATTTCCAATTTCTCTGCCAGTTTGTTTTCATACCTTGGTTCCCTCCCCCATAAACATTTCCGTCCCCTCTATAGGGACGGTAGAAACCATTATTATTCTCTATATTCTTATTTTCATGCATTTCTGAATGTTTTCTGAACTCTTTTTTCCGGGGATATGCTATATTGTTTTTATAATCAATCATATCCCTCTCCAACTTCCTATGTTTTCTTTACATAATACTAGAAGCCTTACGATCAGCTTCAGTAAACTGCTTATAGTACAAATTCTCCCACTGATCAAACAACAAATCATCAGAAATTAATTGGTTGAGTCTTTCCACCTTTGCAATGTACCTACATAATTTCTCATTGTTTTTCTTTATTAACAATTTCATAAAATCAAAACCAAACTTATTAAATAATGTCTCAAATTCATCACAATTCTGCTCATCTAATACTATACCCATGGGTTTCTTGAAAAATCTAAGTCCCTTAGGGAATAATTTCATAGAAAAACATTTGTTAAGATAGGCATTGTCTATCTTAATGCCCCTTATTATACTAAGATTGTTCCCCAAAGCATAAATTAAATCATGTAAATTACCATGACAGCTTTCATTCAATACACTACTAATAGAGTCTTTGTGACTAATATGATCAAAACAAACATCAACAGAAATAAAATTGTCCGATTTGTCATTCAGTTCACTCGGTTTCTTTAAATTGCCAGTATTAATATTAGCTTTTGCCCAAGGGCTAGAGCTAGTGTTTCAAAAAAATGAATTTAATATATTTAACTATACGGACATGGATATAAGTGATGAGTTTTTCACCCTTTTTTCTAAGGGAATGAAATATGTACCAAGAAAGACATTTAGGGTATTTGATAGTATAACAGAAATAAAAAAAATATCTCAGGAAAATAAATTTAGCTATACATTACAATAATACATCTCAAATAGCTGAGAGTAGCAAATTAAAGAAAAAAAGTACATTTATCCCACCCTCCCATCCACATGTAGCTTTATATGAAAAATTAGTTACCAAAGAAATATATCTGTTAAAAAATTATACCCAAGTCAAAAAAGATAGTAGTAACTTAAATAAGAGTGAACTGGCTTTATTAAAACGACTTACTGAAGACAGATCCATTAGAATTATGAAGCCGGATAAAGGGGTAGGGATAGTACTGTATGATTATAATGAATATATTAACAAAATGTTTGATTTATTAGTACAGTCGGGGAACTACACTTCCATATCATTGAATGAAATTAATATAGGATATGGGCTTATCAATATGTTTTTGGAAGACATGTTATTAGATGGGAGGATTACTGTAGATTTATATAATTTTATGAAGGTGGAACATCCCATTCTTGCTACTATAGTGGGGGTGCCAAAAGTTCATAAGAATCTTTATGACCCCCCCCCGTTTAGACCTACAATTTCAGGGAGTCGTTCCAAGACTTTCCCTATGGGAGTGGTCATTGACACCTGGTTGAAGAACATTTATAGTAAGGTATCACATTTGATTAAGGATTCGTGGATGTTCTTGGGGAACTTAACACCAGTTGTCTGGAAGGAAGGATTGATATATATAACGATAGATGTAGTGGATTTATTTTCCTGCATCCCCAAAGAAGAGGGTTTGGGAAGTTTTTTCAACAGTATTAAACAGCACTCCAGCCTAGACTGGGAACATATTAATGTTATTATGGAACTAAAGAGTATTATTTTGGATTATAATTACATTTACTTTGAAGGTAAGTATTACAGGCAGACCCGTGGAGTAGCCATGGGGGCTGCCTGTGCTCCAATATTCGCTAATTTAGTCATGCTGGACTTGGAAAAGGAGAAAATATTTAAAAGTGATTATTATATATTAATAAGACATTACAATAGATACCTAGATGATATATTTATTTTATGGGATGGACCGGAAAAAAGTATAGATGAATTCATTAGCTATTTGAATAGCTCTAGTCATTTCCTGAAATTCACTTATACTTGTAATAAAGATGGTATAGCTTATTTAGATACATATATACTTAGTTGTGATGATGGATTCCTTTCTTGAATTTTCAGGAAGAATACATTTTTGAATAGTTACTTAGAGTTTACAAGTAACCATCCATATAAGACCAAAAAGAGTATTTTTAAAGGACAATACATTCGAGCAGCTCGAATGACTTCTAATTATAATGAGATGATAGAAGAGATTAATCATATTAGTAGTTTGTATAGTAATAGGGGATACCCTTCTCGATTAATTAATGAAATTAAAACTTATGTTATAGGAGAATGGGGGAACAAATATTTTCCCGTTTTGGGGGAACCATTAATTAGCAGAGATATTATACAAGATACAGGTATAGAATATAAAAGAGCATGCATTTTGGAATATACACCGCAGGTACTACATATAAAAGAAATTTTGAAAAAATATTGGAATATTTTGATCTTAGATGATGGATTGAGGAAGATTGTTGGGGATGTCCCCATATTTGTTTACAAAATGGGTATTAATTTAAAGCACATTTTTGAGAGAAATAATAGGGTGGTGAGCATGAATACACAACATAAAGGAACACGTAAATGTGGATGTTGTAGGTACTGTCTGGTTATATTTGAAGAGGAAGGAGTTGCATTGGACAATATTAATAGGACCAGAGTGACTTTTAGGAGAGGTAATTGTAACACTAAAAATGTTATATATATGGCTAAATGCATAAAATGCACCTGTTACTAAATAGGAAAAACTGAACGTATGTTCAAGAAGCGTTTATACGATCATTTATACGCAATTAAGAAAAATGATAGTACCAATGCACTATATCGGCACATATTCAACACAGACAGCAACCATCAATTTAAATTTGCCATTTTGGAACATGTCACTGAGAATATTAGAGGTGGTAACATGAGTGTATATCTAGCAGAGAAAGAGGCTAAATGGCAAATTTTAACTGATGCTTCGACATTGCCCGGATTAAATGATTACATTTCCATCAAGCCTTTTTTTTACAAATAGCTCAATAAGATATAGAAAATATGAATGCATTTCTACCTATGTATTTTTATTCAATCAATTATTTTTATATAAACATGGCTTTTATGATAGATATGTATGCGTATATGTTATGGATGTCACCTTTTTATTTGTAGTTCATTCATGGTGATGCAGATTTATTTACCTTTTTAACTGTAACCCATACATATAGTAGAGACCATATTTATTATTTTTATTATATGTATTAACTTTTAATATTTATTTCAAAACAGTTTTTATTACATTGATTTAGTATTTATAATAATGTTTTATTAATTGTTATTCATTATGTCACATGTATTTAAATTTTAGACATGTATTCCTTGGGTATGAAAGCAATTTATGCAGAGTGTATTTAGATTTATGTTGTTTAGATATTCCCATGACAGCTAAATATGAAGTTTGTATTATTATTATTCATTAGCACTACAATCAGTGACCCCGTATATCTGATCATTCATATGTTGTTAGTACATCAGTTTTTTTCATTTCTCTATTTTTTGTTAGTATATTAATTTTTTTCATTTCTGTATTTATTTTTATGTATTTAGTCAAAATATCGAGCCTAATATGCACTATTTTAATTCATTTTAATTAATTTTATTTAATGGATATACCTCAGTATTTTGTAACATTACTAGTGAGGTATTTCTTTAATTGGAAGAGCAGTGATGGCACCAAAAAGTGTTTAAATAGGTTCTTTTAAATTAATTAATTGATTCTGATGAAGTCCACATGCTGGTGGATGAAAGCGCTTGAAGACTTGTTTATCAGTGTTTTTTCACTTTTATTGGTTTGTCGCATTTATCAATTAATAAACAGGACATATTATTGCTTAATTTGTGGGCTTTATCCTTCTGGACAAGACTAGTGTTTATTAAAATAATCATGTACTGAATAATTTTAGGAATTATTTTTTAGCTGAGGAAGGTATTAAATCAAATTTATTTTTGATATAATTTCTAGCTTGTTGTAAATCAAGACATAAAGATGAATTAAAGTAATTTTCTATCAACAAAGTATTGATAGATTGCAATTCATTGATTTTAATATTTGATGACAATAAATCAAATGTTTTTTGTTCAAATACTGACATTTTATGGAAATTAGTATTAAAGATAACCCCCTGTGTATATGCTATGGGGAAAATAAGGAATAATCGCCTTTCATATGATTGAAACCTATGAATGATGTTTTTAAAAGATTTTAAAATGATGTTAAAATAGTTTTAAATAAAATTTTGTGTGGAACTAAGAGAGAAATATTCCTTCAAAATCCATATGAAGTTATTATTTACTAGGTTTTTAGTTTAAAAAGGTTGTTGTTATTATTTAAAGTTTGTGATGAAGACAAAATAAAATCCTTCCATTTTTCTGAGTATTTACTATCTATAAGATGCAGAATAGTTTTAATAACTGAGGAAATTGAATATAATTCCAAATTTGGCAATGTAATACCATCATTATTTCAGCTATACATATGGTACGTTGGAGAAATCCTAGGTTTAATTGGGAACCAAAGAAATTTTTTAATCATATTATTAATTTTTTTTATTACTGTATGAGATGGGGGGATAGAGATTGATTGTACTATGTATAGAAGTTTTGGTAAAAGTATCATTTTTATAATTGATAGTTTCTCCTCTATTGAAAATGTTATTTTAGACCATTTCTGAATTAGTTTATCTATTTCTGTTAAACTATTATCGAAGTTCAGTTTTTGAAAATATTTTATATTTTTGGTAATAATGATACCTAAATATTTTATTTGCTGGGATTGTGGGATATATTTTCCAAATTCCTTTTGAATATTTTATTTATTTGGGTCAGTTAACAAGATCTGTGTTTTATTGTGGTTAAATTGTAGACCTGAATTTTTTTGAAAATAATCTATATCATTAAATAATTCTTGAATTGTTGGATTTTGCCCCCAGAGTAATTAAAATGTCATCTGCAAACATTTGAATCTTTGAAGATTTATTAAAACTCATTTCAAAACCTTTAATATTACTATTTTCTCTGATCAAATTTGCCCAAGGCTCCATAACCAAAGTGAATAAGAAAGGGGAAAAAGGACAGCCTTGCTTAGTCCCTTTAGTAATAGTTATAGACTGTGATGCATTAGAACCAATTTTAACATAAGCAAGAGAACCTGAATATACTGCGTGATGAGATTTATGAAATTACTTGAGAACCTAAGTTCCTGTAGAAGAATGAAAAGGTAATCCGAAATGAACGTGTCAAAGGCACAGTTTATGTCTAAGCTAACTATATTTAGGTTATTTTTTCGGTATTTAGTTGATTCGATTAAGGTTATTATTCTTTTGATATTATCATATGTAGTGCTATTTATTATGAACGCAGTTTGGTCTTCATCCATTAGGTTGCATATATGGACATAAACATTTTATAGACCATGTTTAATAACGATATAAGTCTATATGAACTATGCTTTACAGGGTCTTTATCTGATTTTAAAATGGGAGAAATTAATGTATATTTCCATGATGGAGGGATAGTATTGTTAGTTTGTATGTTATTAAAAACTGAAAGTAACAATGTAATAGCTTCACTGGGTAAAATCTTGTAGATTTCTGGAATAATACCATTGTTACCTAGAGCTTTGTTTTGTTTGAGTGTATTAATTTGTTCTTGAATGTCTTTTAACATAATTTGTCTATGCAAAAGCATAGTTTGTTCTTCTGTTAATCTCTTTTTGGAGTGTTTATTAATAAAAGCTTGAACATCTTTCTTTGGATTTACTGGTGCAGAAGATTGGTTTAGTTTAAGGAAAAATTCTGTAAATTCTATTAATATGTTATTTATGTCAGATACCTTTTTTTTCTTTTGAGGTGAATATATTTCTTTAATTTGATTAAATTTATTTAATCTTTTAACTTCGTTAGCTAAAATATTCAAAGATCTAGGATTTATTGAAAAATTAATATACTTAAAATTTTCTAGACTAATCATAGTTTTATGGTTTAAAATCTCAAGGTATTTATTATTTAGAGATTTTAATTCATCTAGTTTGGATTTTTCATGTTGATTTTTTTGATAACTCAAGGTTCAGAATATCAAGTTTAGCTTGTATCGCTTTTAAATCTTTATCCCACAAAACTCTTTTTTTATACCAATCTGTTATTCTGTCAAATAAATATGCCTTCATTGCATCCCAGACAAAGATTTCAGGTGTATTAGTATTGGAATTAAATTCTAAGAAACTATGAACTTCTTCTAGTATGAAGGAGTTAAAATCTTTTAACTTGGTGATGTATGCTGGTATCTGTTTTATCTGAACATTGGTACATGCAAAAAAAAAATATATATATATATATATATATATATATATATATATATATATATATATATATATATACATATATATCAAAGGTTATTGAATTGTGGTCTGAAAAGGGTCATGTGATAACTTTTACATTGCTTAAAGAATCTGTTAAACTGTTAGGGATAAAAACTCTGTCTATTCTTGAAGATGTATTGCTTCTGTGTGAAAAGAATGTATAAAATAAGGAATTAGAGTTAGCATAATTTGATAATTCTTTTAGTAATCTGGCTGAGCTTGAAACTCTTCTCTTACCATTAGAAGCAGAGTCTGAACTATCAAAAATGCAGTTAAGATCACCAGCTAATACAACATTGCCTTTAGAAAATTGAATAATATGATCTATATAGTGTTGTGCTGAGCTCTGTCCAAGGCCAGGAATCCAGTACATGTTAATTAGAGTAAAAAATTAATTATTAAATTCTATGACAATAGAAGCTACCATACCTTTATTATCTTTGTATGAGTCTATTATTTTAGGTAGAGGTAATCTGTTATTCCAGAGTATTGCAACACCTCTTTTTTTTTGGGTGTGCTCAGAACTAGTGAATAATGAAAAAAAAAATAGATTCTAATTTGGAAACATCACCCTCAGTCAAATGAGTTTCTTGCAAAAAGATTAATTGTGAGTTATTCAGCTGAATATACCTGTTTAAAGACCTTCTCTTTTTGGGGTTATTTAATCCATTTATGTTAAGGGACGTACAATGTAAAACAATCATACATTATGTGCATTATGATGTGACAAATATTGATTAATACATATAATGAACTTTGACCTGCAAGATGACATTAGAAAAATGTAGGGAATACAACAATATATAGAGTGTGAAACATAGATAAAAACTTTAAAATTAAAACTATATGAATAATATTTTACTATACTTGTTTTAGTGAACATCAGAAAAAATATTAACAAAAGGTAGATACAGAATCTTTTAACATTAAGACCATCTAGACCCCACCTGGAGTTATAAACTCCTAATGTGAGTGACATTAATCACCCAAATCAACAAACCAGCTAGCAGCATATTTCAATCAAGATCCACCTAAATATAATCTATTATATAATTAAAAACATGGCTTTTTAAGTAATGTCTGTAATATACAAAGAACTCAGCATGTATTCAGAAAATCTCTAGAGTAATAGCATTTTCTGAAACAGCTAACCTACCCTACTTTAGAAGTCACTATAATCAAGTCATTACAAAAAGTGTTTCACTTGATATATAGAAAAATATATCATGATTGTTGCAGACATGCAAGAAGGCTACTGTAAAAACAAATGTAACTAGATTTTCCATTTGTTTCTTAAATTGTCTTATTATAAGCCAAAACTATACCAAGCCATTCATTAACAAGAAAAATGCAATATTATAGTGAATATAATATATGTATTTAAGCTAAAAATCTAACTAAAGTGAGAGAAATAGTTAAACATATAATCTAGGACATAAAATATAAATAACATTTCCCAAACCTGCGACTAAAGCTGTACCCACATTGTAATATATGACGCAGACCTCACTGCGTCAACCCAAGACACCTTCAACCTAATAGAAAAATGGTTCTCAAGTCGACAACTAGTCCTCAACCCCAACAAAACAAAACTACTTACTTTCTCACCCACTAACAAGACTCTTCCCCCCACCTTCTCTATTACATCCTCCAATGGAATCACTATATCACCAGAAGCTCACACAAAGCTATTAGGTGTTACCATTGATAACTCCCTTAAATTTGACACCCATTTCAATCTTACCATCAAAACCGTCAATAAAAAGCTTGGCTCTCTCTATAAAGTAAAACACTTTCTGATCCCTCATGCTAAAATTACAATTGCCAGCACACACCTACTGTCAACTCTTTTCTATGCCTCCCTCTTTACAAACCTAAACAAGACAACCCTTAACAAACTTGCTTCTTGTTACAATCACATAGCTAGATTTGCCACAAATTCCACCTTTAGAATGCACCACTGCACTAACTTGAAGCAACTAGGGTGGCTAGAGTTTTCCAGCCAACTCCATTTCAACCAACTCAAAACGGCTCACCAGATACTGTATCACCCAGAGAAAACACCAGCTCTGAAAAACATCATTCATCCCTATATTAACCTGCAATCTTTACGCCCTCCAATAAGATCTTAGCTCAAACTACCAAAGCCAATAATTCTGCTGGGGATTCTCTATTCTCAAACTTTGTAGGTAAAATGTGGAACTCCCTACCGACCATGCTCACCTCAGAACCCTCACTCCTACAATTCAAAAAATGCTTAAACCCCATCTCAATACTCTCTGGCAATGTCCCTGTTCCAAACCTGATTAACCACTATCATTTACCCTTCTCTTACCTCACTATCCTTAACTGCTTTTTTAACAAGGCGCCCGCTTTGTAACTGACCTATGTTTTTTTTATATGCTGCTGTTATTTTTTTCCCAAGATGTGATGTATCTTTATATTGTATTTAGAACTCAACTATCTTCCTTTTTTTTGCATTAACAATGTTCATATGTCTGTTATGTACTTGGAGCTTTTCTCCCCGGGCCTCCGCTGAAAATGGACATGTATCCAGTCGGACTCTCCCGGTTAACAAATGTAAAATAAATAAATAAATAAATAAATATATAGCAGAAGAACAACAAAACTCTTTTTCCTTTTACTCACCTTCTCCTTTCCCTCCCTCCTTCCTACGTCATCAATATGCATGCGCATGTATAAAAATACAAATATATGTATAAACAAACAGTTAAAATGAGTCAAATCTGCTTAACGTAAGAACTCTAAGCAAATTACAAAAGCTGCAACAAAGTAGATGGCATCAATTCCACTAGTCATTAAAGCATGTCATGTCATTAATACATTTCAGGAGAACATGAAGAGTTGTTGTTGTTGTCTTTCGGCTTTTAGGGGTCACCACAGCGGAACTCTGGTCCACTAATGATTGGAAAAGTTTTTCATGAACGCTGAGGTGCCAGCTTGACGTTCAACCTTCAACGAAGGTATGCCCATTTACGCATGTCTTTCGAACACCCACCCAACCGTGGGGAGTACATGCAGACTCCACACAGAAGGCACTCCCCGCACTCCAGACGAGAATCGAACGGGAGAACCTCTTGCTGTGAGGCAACAACAAATATAATTGCATTAAAGTAATTTGAAGTTAAATATTAAACAAAATGAAACCTTGTTTCAGAGACTAGACTCTAGTAACATGTAAGCACTTTTTTTTAAAAACTGCTATGTAAATGTTTTACATCAACAAACTACAAAACACTAATACACATACAAGCAATCTATTATAATGAAAAGAAAGCTGAATTAGCTTTACTTTAAGTCGGCCCTTTTAATCCATTAAATAAGCTAACAGATCAGTTACTTCCTGTGTTAATGTACAATATATCCTCCAGAAATTGTCTTTATAAAGGGATTTGTGAAGGTTTTACCTTTTTGGAGGGGGCAGGACAATGTACATCTTGTTGCTTAGTATGAGGAAAAGAAGGATAGTGTTCCTACCATTCAAAAGGGACCAATGAGCTGAAGATGACATCATGTTGCTCATAGGAATTGCTCAAAAGTGCGTGAGTTTATACATCCGACCTCTAGATGCTTCAGACAGCTCCAAACTTTCAGCGGGAAACTGCATGCAGAAGAGACAACATCTGAGGGTTCCAGCTGTCTCGAGAGCCTCTCAAGACATTTCAGCAGTTCACTGAAGCCTTCTTTTCCTCAAGTCAAGGCATTGAAGGGGAAAAGAAAAAAAAAACAGAGAGAGAAAGGGGAAAAAAAACTACTTTTTAAACCACCATGCCTGCAAGTCCGCTATAAACCCAAAGCCACCAACGAACGGGGCTTAACCAGACCATCACAGTGACACACAACAAAACATCGAAAAATAACATCAACCCCAGGCAAACAACAAGAAAAACAACAATATTATCACAAAAGAAATAAGGATTACACTTCCCAGTACTATAAATAAACACACAGACTCAGTTACTTTAACTGAAGCAGACAATCAGGCAGAAACACGGCAGTGAGACAACAGAAAAAAATCATCAACAGCTCCTGTAACACACAATTCCTACAGCCATTCGGAGACATATAAGTAAAACTTATAATCAAAAGGGCATAAAGACTATGGGAAGAATAAAATTAAAACAATTAGTACCTGCACTAGTTTAACTAAATAAAGAGTAAAGACAGCCAAAGGAACTCTTAGAATACAGTTAAATCAAAATATAGCTATTAGTATCAATGAAAGAAAACAAAATTAAACTAGTGCAATTACTGTAGTCAGAAATATATGCAAACTAAAAACAATACATATATTTTCTATCCTTTAGTATATAGAATATATTATAGTGTAAGTTTAGATAGGATTTACACTATATGGATTAATAATGAAAGCTAAGGCTAAAACAATAATACAAGATACTAATAGCTAATATAAATCAATGGAAACACAAGCTAGAGCCACTATACAATAAAAAATATAACAACACTCATGTGTTGAACCATTTTCATTTTCCTTGACTACTGGGTCATGAGAAAAATCATTTGTGAAGAAAAAAATAAATAAAGGAATATAAATTCCTTGATGCAGAACATTATTTTTTGAGCTTCTTCTTGTGTTCTACTGTTTTCCAGGTGTTATTTTCAGCAATTCTCTTAAGGCTTGTACTAGCCCAGTCAATTTCATCTATTTTTTCCAGTATTTTGTTTGATTTTATATATTTGATAGCTGTGTCTAGTTCCTCAAATATCTTCAGACCATCTTGAAGGAAGATTCTCAACCTTGCTGGAAAAAGCAGGTGAGACTTTATTTGTGCTTTTTTAAGTTCTTTAAGTAATGGTAAAAATTGTTTCCTTTTAGTTATAACAGAAGTAGAGTAGTCATTGTCAAAACATATGCCCCGGGATTCATGAAGCTTGCGCCAGGCGCATGCATAGCGTAGGCGTTATAACGCCAAATATGGCCATCGAATGATTCAGGTACGATCCAATTCCACGTGCACTACCGGCGTACGCCAGATATGCGCAGCCCCAGGCGTAGGTATGCTAATTACCCCATGTGCAGTGTTGCACCATGCAAATGAAGGCATATAGCGATTCATGAAGTGGTGCAGGCGTGAAGGTGAAAGCCCACAGAAATGTAAACCAAAAACACGGTTTACATTTTCCTAAACAGAACATCGGAGCTATGGAAGAGGGCCAGACCCAGGTATCACAACGTTAACATATGCCAATGGCGAAATACACAGCCAATGGCATAAGAAAAGATGCACAACAAATAACAACATTTAATGTCATGTCCACAGTAACGCACAGCACAACCGCAGGGCATGTGCAGAAGCTGTAACATAAAGAAATAATATAAAATGTCATAAAATTGCAACGTAATAGAAATCAGGTTTACAGCATAATACACAATGGTAGGCATGGAACACCACAACCAAGGTGCAAGGGTTGCTAAGGGCTTGTGATAGTGTTCGGCGTGGTAACTATGAATTAGTAGTCAATGCCATGCAAATGAGGCAGATAATACTGAATCGCAAATGTCCCGCCGGATGAAGGTTGTACCATACAGCGCAGCGGTATAACACCGAGGAGTGGCTCAGAGGAGATACATGACATCAGCAGAAGGGTGTGCCACCATAGCAGTAAGCACATTGGAGCATTGCAAATCTGGCCTGTCCGTTGCTAAGCAAAGCTGCAGGACAGGGGTGGGGAGGAATCGTTTAGCTGAAAGCACACATGGTGGCCAAAAGCGCATGTGTACGAGGATGAAAACGTGCCTGAAACCCAGTAATCAGACGCATGCGCCGCAAACAATAGCAGAAACAGGAAGGTCAGGGGAAGAAAAGAAGGAAATGTGGAAGTAGGGTAATTGGAGTACTAATGAGCAATCAACACCAATCAACCCATGAAGGCCAATCGACGGCAGCTGACAAGTCTGCTTGCAGAAACCTGCAAAACAGGATAGGGGAGGCATCTGAATGCAAAGAAAGGAGGGGAGGTATTGGATTGCAAAGATAAGAGACCTGACACAGCAGAGCAAAGCAAACCAACAGCAGACCGGCAGTAGCACACATAACGCAAGATACGTCAGGTCCAGGAAAGTACAAATGAAAGTAGGCTGCAGGATGCATGCCAGAAAATGGTAGGTGCAATGCGCAGAAATGTAAAGGGAAGGTCAAGAGGTAATCCACGGCAGGCAAATGTAATTCAACACCAAAGGCACCACAATAGTAGTTCCGGCAGTAAAACACATAAGATAACCTGTAGCTACGATCGTACATACACACCCTATGACATCATCGGTGTTCACAGCACAATAGTATAAAGTGTGAAAGCACCCAACACACACCTGTGTATTCCCAAACACTGCACCATAGGAGTAAACACACGGGGAACTTTTAAAATGTACATGTTGGGAGCTGCCATAGCTGTGATTCATCAGCATGTGTTAGAGACTGACGGTGTTGTGGAGGATGATGCCGACAACCACCACAAGCCTCGGAGGAGAAGGAGAGTGTTCAGACCAAGGGTAACCTGCCAGGGGCTACATGACCTGGAGATAGTAGAGCATTACAGAGTGGACAGGGACATCTTACAGCAAATAGTGGAGCTGTGCCGGCCACGCCTGGGAACCAGAAACAACAGAGGGGAACACATCCCAGTGGACACGAAGGTATGTGTAAGCCTGCGAATACTGGCCACAGGTACCTTTCAAAGGCCAACTGGAGATATAATGGGTATCTCACAGGCATCAGCATCCAGGGTACTACAACAGTTCCTGGATGCCATGTTACCACATGCCAATGAGCAGATATACTTCTCCAGAGCTCAGGAGGAGTTGGCCAGCAATATGTGCCACTTCCACCGTGTGGCACAATACCCGGAGGTACTGGGTGCGATAGACTGCACGCACATACAAATCAAGTCACCACCCGGTGAGCAGGGTAGGTGCTACATAAACCGCAAGGGATTCCACTCCATCAACTGCCAGGTCGTGTGCAATGCCCAGGGCATTATCATGGATGGGTGTGCTGGCAGCCCTGGAAGCTACCATGACTCCCATATCTGGCATGCCTCACAGCTGTATCAGGTATTTGTCAGGGGGGAAATCCCACATGGCCATCTCGTGGGGGATGCTGGCTATGCACTGGAGCCATGGATGATGACTCCCATCAGAAATGCACACACACCCATGCAAGAACACCATAATGAGGCACACGCACAAACCAGAATCATCATAGAGCGTGTGTTCGGGATGCTGCAATCACGGTTCCGGTGCTTGGATACATCTGGTGGAGCCTTGCAGTACTCTCCAGGCATGTGTGCCCACATCGACATAGTATGTGCCATGCTACATAATATGATCCTGCGGAAGCAGCTGCAGCTGGGACAAAATGGTGAAGGCCCTCATAGCCCACCGCAATTGCCAAGGCCATTACAGGCACAGAGGGATTCAGACCATGAACACACTGTGCCAGCCCCAGTAGGCAGATGGAGGCATGCCCAATATGCCTACGCCTTGGCAAAGAGGGAACGTATAGCACATACTCTGACAGTGTAGGCCCTTACGGACTGACACCTCTCCACCTGCGCACACAGTAAAATGAATGGCACACAAACATGACCACCTGTAAATTGTAATGTATAGGTGGCCCAATGTGTGACTCCTACATAGGCAGCCCTCAAACATTGTAAACACAACAGCCAGTGGAACACGGAATGCAAACACCTGAACAGTACATGAGTCTTACAGCATATGGTGGTGCTGTGTGCCTGTCACGTTCCCCGCCAGATATATATATATATATATATATATATATATATATACATATATATATATATATATATATATATAGATATAGATATATATATATATATATATATATATATATATATATATATAGATATATAGATATATATATGTACACATATGCATATATATATAATACAGATAGAAAGGGCAATAGAGGGATATATGGTGATATAGATGGATTCAGCGATATCTGCAAATATAATAGATAGTTCAACGACATTCATAACATCTTGGAGGTACAAATAAATAGGATACCGCCAACCATGGAATGTGTAAAATACTGACATGCGTAACCACGAGGCTGAAAGACCGATAGAGCACAGTACCGGAACAGTACATCCGCGAGTAATAGTATGATGATATGAAGGGACAGTTAGTCACCGCTGCCTGTGTCGCGGTCCACGTAGGTACTGTGTTCAACTGTGTCTGTGAGTGCCGTAGTCTGTGTAAGTGTGCGTTGAGGGTGCCGTGTGTGTCTCTGTGTGACTGTAATGTGTGTGTGTGTCCACAACATGTGTTTGTTAGTGCCAAGTCAGAGGCAGATCAGTACAGTAGGTGTGGGTATAGCTAGCCGTAGGCATACGGTTACTACCTGTCCCACAGTAGGAGGGACAGCCCCACCCTGGGCAGGTGTGTCCTGACATAAAACAGTACAAAGGGCAAATGTCCAAGATGGTAGGACATAAATATGTCCCATATATAATGTAACAGTCGTATTTAATAGTTATGCCTGTATGTAAGAAACTTAAATGTTACATGCAATATGATAAGTAGCCAAAGTCACACAACAATAGGTATGTAGTGAGGCTAAAAGTATGTGCTACCTGTGTACTGACTGTGGCTACATGTTGGCCTGTAAGCACTGCTTTGTGTCCCGCAAGTGTCCAACAATGGCCATATGAAAAGGTGGCAACCCATGGCAAACAGGCTCTTTTAACAACACAACCACAATGACTGCAAATATCTGGGACAGAAATACAAGAGATAGCTGTCACTTACACATATCCCCTGATATATCGCTGCAATTATGGAGGTATACAAGTAGCAAGCTCAACTGCAGATGATATAGAAACCAATTATGGCCCAATAATGTATAGCACAATCCCGTAACATAAGTCTACTAACTGTTAGCTCTCTAATTAGGGACAGAGCCCACACACATATATACAGATTATGTAGAAATGCAAGGCCCACAAACCTCATATGTTACGTACAACCACCGACATCCCCCACACTAGAAACTAAAGCAATACAAACTGTAATAGCAGCACAAACATCCAGTCAGTCAATTACATCTGCAGAACCCTCAACATACCGTGTGAGAGACACAATTAAAGGCGTCATGCAAAATTGCAGGCGTTGTATAATGGAACAAACAGCCATGTTACAGGTTTTGATTGCATCCGTTATCAGAGCGTCGATGACAGGTACACCCACATGTTGAACCAAATACTCTACCTGTCATACACAATCCATGGGGACATGAATCAAACTATACTTGTCTCCATGCATAGCAGTTGCAGTTACAAATAACAAAACACAATACAGACCGCCTCCCAAAGGTAGGGCAATAGGCAACGCCCAAGTGGAGAATCCATTATTATCCCACTGTCGCCAGAATTGGCGAATGGAGTAGCTGCACAGCTGATATGCAAGTAATTAGTCACTCAGGAACACCAATTGGCGGGATGAATCCACATGTTTCAGGTATCGACGTATATAAGGATGACTTGCCAGACATTCAAACCGTATGCTCATACCGAATAACAGTTGAAACACTGTGAGAGAGATAGAAACGAAATGCCGTAACGACAACAAGGTATGTAGAATGTCCAATATGTAAGGTTATGTATAGCATGATCTGTATTAATTAGTTTTACTGTATGTATAGCCTGGTTTGCATTAATTAAACATGTCCGCAATGGATAAAGTGGGGAAAGGTATTTATGTAGTGATGTCTTGCTGAGCATACTAACGCTTGTAGAAACCAAAGGCCCAGCAGGGACACAAGGTACACAGCACAGACACCACAAGGGATGCTACATGAGGGCATTAAACAGAACAATGCCATACAACCCGCCATCAGTGGTAGGGTATGTCCAACAAGGACGTGCCATAGCAGGGGATAGTATATGTTGATATACTGTCAAAGCACGCATGTGTATGGGCATATAACGTTAATGACATATGTAAGGTGGTCCCGCTGTGCAAGTATGCTTTGCATTATGGGATACTATGTGAAATATGTGTAATGTATAGTATTATAGGTAGATATGACAGATATTTTACACAGCATAACAGGCATATCATGCATACCACAGGTATCGTCTATTGGTATGTACAATAACAGGATACATATGACCTGTAGGTATGGGACATAGTAATAGCATGATAGCTAATCTAAATGGAAGGGCTACCAAGTAACCATGCACAAAGGACATGTAATAGCTGCACAGGTGCATAGTGGGGTACTATGCAGTCTGGCAAGTCCATGTGTAAGCACAACTACAGTGTTCACACTAGTGGCACCTCTCCAGGGTAGTGTCCTGTGAACAGCAGAGCCAGGTGTCACCTGCACCTCTGCACAGTACAGCCACTGCAGTGATCCCAGGCCTACATGTGTCTCCCAACCACCAAGGGAGGTATCACATGAACAGTGCTACTGAGTGTCCCTGCGTGATAGGACTTATGTTCCACAGCATGGTGAGTGTCTGGTTTGGGAATGTAACCCAGAAGCACATCCCACTCATTGTGGCGTGTGTGCACATATCCATGAGCATGTTGCTCACAGTGGCCTCTGCTTATGTCGCCAGATGAGTATATATCCATCAATAATGTTGTGGACATGGGCCCTGTCTGATCAGCAGAGGTCACCCCTGAGTATGTAGTATGCAAATGTGTACAGATGTGGTGTCCGTAGTGCAGCCGCATATTTAAACTGTCGGAGCTCAGTAAACGTCATGGCGTGTTACTGTTGCGGCATGTAAAGCTGTAGCTATTGTGTAAGGTACACAATAAATGGGGTGGTGTACCCTTGAATGTGTGTAGATGTCTTGAGTTCAGAGGTACAATGGGTGCCTATGTACCAGATACACACCCAGTACAGATAGGTGTGGCCATGTAGAAGGATATCCACGCCACAGTGGCAATACGGTAACCACAGGAGTGGGTGCGACATATGTGTGTACTGCAAACATGTACAATATGATATGTATGTAGGGGACTACCATCCATGTGATAGTCAGTGGGTGAATGGTGTAATGCAAAGGTGATGTGCATGCACCTTGTGTCATGCAGCTTGATGCCATGATAGTCATATGTATGTATCTGTCACAGCGACACCTGTATGGTTGGAGTCAGTATCCTGGTGGAGCAATCACGGCGCTTGGTATGTAGGGGTTTGAAAGCTAGGCAGGAAAGTCCCTGTGCCAGCCTGTTCCGCATTGAAGCATATACTGAACATGAGGGGCCCTATGACTGAGGACCGTGGTATGCCAAATGTACCTGACATGTAGTAGGTACTATGGTATGCTGGCTTCACTGTGTGTCCTGTCCATGAGCCACATAGCATAACATCCTGAGACATGGTACGATGTGCAGGTGGATGTGTATGTTGTCAATACCAGAATGGGGAATGGTGCTGAAAGGCAATGAGAGGACAATGTAGGATGTGTGGACTCCCGTACCATCAGCAACTGCCCTGGTAACTGTATGAAAGGAGTCCACCATGTGTAGGGGCCATGCTCTGGCCTTAACAAGCCCAACCCGGGTGGCAGCAAAGGACGGGAGCCCAACAATGTCTCTGTGAATGACGTCCTTGATGATGTGCCCCATAGCCATGCAGAACAGTTCAGTCAGGTGTGTAGGACTATAGTCCCACTTGTGCAATGCGGTGCCACCTGTGTGTAGTGTGATAAATGCTGCTGTGTGCCATTCAGGGGCTACAATGTCTGAAACAAGGCTATTACTGAATATGGTGGCCTAGTGGGGAGACATGTAATTCAGAGGTTGGTGGACATCACAGCCTGGAACGTTGGAATATGACATGGGGCCAGTGTCCCAGGACATATAGAGTGTAGGTCAGTACTGTGTAGGTGTGACCACAGGGACACCACAATGTTCGTGTATGGATTGCGGCCCTGTAGTGAGCGAGAGGGTGTACTGTCAGCATTGAATCCATCGTCCAGCATGTTGCCAACAACACCTGGGTCTGCAATGTTCCTGAGTGACTGTTGTATGTGACAGCAGATGTGTGTGTTGCCATCGAATACTGACATACCACCATAATGCCTGGTGGTACACCCAGGAATGTGTGGCAGTCATGTTTATGTAGCTAGTCTTGGAGTATGTGATGAGGGAACCTGTGGCCCCACCACGGCTGACCAGTGAGCCACCCCACACATGGGAATGTACACCACTGTGCAACAGCCTACACCTGTTGTTGTACATCATATGTCCATGGAACATGACCACCAGAGTGGCGTCTGTTATCTGGTGTGTACCATCATGGCTCTGTGTGGAATAGCATGATCCATGCAGTTGTGTACATGCTAATGAAGTGCACTGGGGTATGTGTCAGCATTTGTATGTGCATTGTCCATCTGCATGGGTGTCATGATGTTAGCAACCGCTGTCAGCATAAGTCTGTAGTAGGTGTTGTAGTACACATGTACTGTGTATGCTGTGATGGGTGTGTTGCCGGGATGTGGCTAACAAGGTCGATTAGCATATGTTTGGAATCCACCAATGAGGGGATAACCCCAGGTGTGTAACACCAGTCACATGGTGGTAGTGTTCATGCCAAGGGTAATGTAGGTCTTGGAGGTGGTGTGTATGGGTTGATTCAGCAGAGCGGAGGGTATGACTCATGGATGTGTCGGTACATGAGTGGCTATCCCAGTGAAGTGTGGGGTAGTGTCAGTCACACATCAGTAGTAGCTGTCTGAGGCCCACTGTCCACTATACCAACATAGAAGGTATGTTACCCGTGGGGTATGATGTTGACTCTGTCGCTTGTTACAATGTGTATAGCGGTCCCGGACACAGTTAGATGCACATGGAGCACCTCTGATGCATTGTGCTAAGCAACTTGCCAGGATGTGTGCAAAACATAGTGGGATATGGGAACCCCTCAGCTGTGGGTGTGCCGGTCCAGGTATGTGCCTGAAAGGTATGGTCTGTCTATAACCTGTCATTGCAGGTGTGCTCTGCAGAGCCTAGAGGCAGGTCCCAGTCACTGCAGAGATGTTTGAGTGGTGCATTATAAGGTGAGCCTTGCCTGTGTGCATGACAGAGGAAGATGCAAGCATTGTGTCACATGACCCCATGTCGTGCCTGCCAGTTACCGCCCTGCCGGTGACAGTTATTGGAAACTGTGCAAGACAGGCAGTATAGAAGCAGCAAGAGCCTTACATGTGAGCTGTACTCCCAGGGCTGACAGGTGCAAGTCATCTGTGCCACAGCATTGTGTTTGACCAGGACAGTCATAGTGGACAGATACCACATGCCTGTGGAATGACAATAGGAGCATAGGCAACTGTTGAAGTGACACAGTCGGTCATTGTACAGTGGTATCGTGTCCGGACGAATGCAAAATGCTCCCCAGGGCTAGGCCCACACCCTCAGGGCTATAAGACTGGTGAGCTATTGCATGTCCCTGCACACGTAGTCTGTGAAGTGGCATCACAGGGCAGTCACACTAACATGGCGAATGACAGACATATCGTACCTGGTGAGGTGTGGCATGGGTGCATAGGTTATGTTGCAGAAGCAGTTACCAGACAGCAAGATGTAAGCGACTAACGCCTTGTGTAGCCTGCTGTGTGGAACTGCAGTGTGACCCTACAGAGTCAGCTATGACTGGTGTGTTGTTAATGTTATAACTCACTATTGGCTGTATGTGATGGGCACACATGAGTCTGTGGGCTATAAGCTGGTGATGTTGTCTTCCATGATGGGGGCTACCAATGGTGCCTACAGTGAGTATGGAGACATACTGCACAAGTTGTCCTCGTAGGTGTGGCCAGTGGTGTTGATCATGTGAGACTATGTGATGGGTGGGCTGTGTTGCGAATGTTACACATCCCCAAATGACTGTCAGGTGCAGTCAGGGTTGGTGACAGCATTAACCCCAGCCATAGCTGTCAGCCTCCTGTCCCCAAACAGAGGAACATTAGCCCTCATACTGTGTGACAAATGGGCAAAACGTGGAACACTTACAACTGGCTTACTAACAGCGTCAACTAGGAAGGGCATATGATGGCTAAAATAGGCTGGTCTTACGTATAAAAAAGATATTCCAATGAATTAATATGATTCCCATCTATTTAGCCATGGCTAGCAGGTAAACTATTTACAACAATGAATGTGTGACAGACCCTTCCAATGTGGAACCTTGAGGAACATGCACCTTTTAGAACCCCAAATGAGGTACGTTCCTCATAATGAGGTACACCTGAGAGCTATGGGCCCAGCACAGCTGCAGAAGTGCATCCCCCACAGGCTGTAGTGCCGTATGTTGGGAGGTGAGCCTTGAATGTGTACATGAGACAATTGCTCTATTGCCACATGTACGACATATCCCTCATATAGACAGGCAGTAGCACTGGTACGTGACAGTTGAACATACCTGTATATACAACCATGTCCCACAGGATATGTGCATTACGTGTGTACAACAGCTGTCGTACCTTAAGCAAGCTGGGAAGTGTAGGACAGCCAGTGTACCTGTGGGAAATGGTGTGGAATGGGCTATAGTAATCAGTAGCTCATGACATGCTCACAAGTTCTGAACAAGTGCCTAGCATGACCATACAATACAGATAGGGTGTTGGATAATATCAACCCACAAGTGGTGATGATAGTCATTTAGGGTGGCACCGCACTATAACCCTGCTGAGTATGGTGTGCATGTCCATGAACCATTAGCACTGTAGATGTTAGCAGTACAGATGTACAAGACAGCACGGATATTTGATTACAAATACCTTTGCATGTCACAGGAGTGTTCCACCAGTGGCCTGTTGACAGACTCACAACTACAAAAGGTGCAAGAGTGACATGTGCACAGCACATCAGTGCCAGCTACAGTAGAACAGGGTTAATGTGTTGTACCCCACCCTCATTGTAGCCCATACCACACAGACAAATGTTAGGCATCTGTGTATGTAAGGCTGTGAATGGCCATGACCTATCAGTATAGCTGTGTTAGTGTTGTGAACAACATACAGAATGGGCTGTGTTGGTGAGATGTGTGACATATGTGCACAGTCTGATGGATGATACCAGCAGTGTCACCACTAGGTGAACATCCCTGTACCCATAAACTACTACCTAGGCTGTGGTCAACATTATGGACACTGTGTAAGGGATGGTGCTGTGCAGTGCACCCCCCGACATGGTGACATCTCCAGGCCCCTTAGGTAGTCATATGAGGTACCCATGTCATGTCAGGGTGCCATCCATGAGCACGGAGATCACTGGACAGGCATATAGAGCACTGTGGTGACCAATATTGGATCACATACCACCTGTAAGGGGTAATGGCTATGCATGGATGTGTGATACCAGCCTTCACAATCCACACCTCCACTATGCAGCATGCTGTCTACCTTGCAGAAGAACATTTGCTACACCATGATGATGGACATGCTACATGTCCATATCCTGATCTATATGACATATGTCATGGACAGCCACCGTCCTAATACTAGGATCACCACAGGCTGGACAGATCCCTGTGCCATATATGTGACATACTCCCACCATACCATGCAACCCTGTCCATCAAAGCTGCACATGTCATCCCAGTCATACATGGTGTGATGGCCGCATGGTAGATGTACTATCAACTGACTGGATCAGTAATGTGGCACTGATGCACCTTGCGGTGGCACAATGGCTGTCTGTTACAGCTTGGAAACCGTGCCCACATGCTATGGTTGATGACCATCCCTGCGAATGTCGTCTGACTAGCCATTGTCCCATGTCTATCACATGTGCAATACAGGCGATCTGTGGCAGGATGTTGAACAGTTGTACAGTGCTGTGTAGATGTATATGGCAAAACACATGCATGTACAGGTGTCCATGCGTATGTGTGCATTGTCACTGCTCAAGTCCATTACGGCTGTGTCTGTGTTGATATGTGACATATACACAGCATCCAGGTCAACAGTAGTACCGTGGACACATCGAGGCATGTGCAGATAGGTAAGAACACAAGTGCAGGCAAATAGACATGCCCACAGCAAGACAGCATTTACATGGAGTATGAACACTGTAATGAGGTGACACACATATATGGTGATGATATCCAATGCATAATGGGTGTGACATGTACGACACAAACACGTCAGTCGTGTCAGTGTCATGATGCTTTGCAAAGATAACTGTGTAGATGTAGGAGATGTCATAGAAATGTATGTGCAGCAGTATCTCTGTACATCTCTGAAACTGTGACATGTCACCATCATTATGTCTTACAGATAATGCCCTGTACACGCCTCCCAGCATACACCCGTCAGGAGGATGATGTCCTCATCCCACAACTCCATGATAACTATGACTTGTTGTTCAGCCATGTGCCACAGCATGACCAGCAGCGGGATGACCTGTGCAGGATCTACGCAGGAGGGTGAACGATGTGGGTGGCCATAACTGCACCTACCAGCAGGTGCGCAGACACTGCACAGACCTGATACGACATGCAAAACAGTGTGCCACTGCAATCACCAGGGAACAAGGTGGAACAGGTGGTGGGCCACCAACCCAGCCCCCACTCACACACACCGAGGAGCTACTGGCCAGTCTGGGGACACCCAGGAAACAGCATCCAGAAACACTAGTTGCCATCGTGGAGGTGGGTGTCTCCCAACCAATGAGCCTGGAGTTGCCTGGTAAGTCAGTACTGCACATATGGCTATTATATCCCATGTAGTTTCATGTGTCACTGTACATTATGTAAAGTAACAACATATGCCAGGTATGTGGACACACATGCTGCATACTACAGTATGCTACATTGTGTATGCACACATGTGCATTCTATATGCTATTACACAGGTGAATGTGTTCACATGCACAGTGCAACCTGTGGCTGTCATACAGTCATGGATAATGTTCATACTGGTGTGTCACCCCTATGCAGGTACCTCTGGCGTGCCGCACAGACATGGGCCCATTGCAGGTGAAACTGTCATCAGTATCAGGCATGTTACAGTGTAGATCTATTTGCCATGTGGCCAGTTAACACTTGCACACCTGATGTTTGTTCCAGTCACGATATGCAAGTCGCACCACCCTTCATTCACACATGCCACCCATGTCCAATATATACAAATGTAATGATACACCGACTTGAACCCACAGTACTTGTCATTGCGACATGTGTGGTCAGCTGTGCATACAACGGTGGAGGTGTTCTACAATGGAGGCATATGTAGTATGCATTGGAACAACATGTGTGGTACGCACACAGTACCACACAGTGAGCTGTGATATGGGCAGCCCACAGGTGTCACCACTGTGTCATATGCCTCTGCATTGGGTGCACACATTGTGATGTGCCACCTGACATGTCCCAGACATGTAGTGTTCTGTCTGCAATATTGTCACACTATCGCATGACCTATACCCCACATACCAAACATACAACCTGTTGTCTGCATAGCCATGTGGATTGTGATATATCTGACATCTATGGGTGTATGTCATATGGGACAACACAGACATGTGGAAAAGATGCCCATCACACACAATTGGCCAACACATGTGCACACATGGCCATGGGGGATGGCCAGAGACATGTAGCCACACAGTACTTGGGATGTGTATACACCCTGTTGCCCATTGTCCACATATGGTCCAATTATAGCCTTAGTTGACCGATTATACAGTTGATGTGGTACACTGGACAACCTAAAAGCCTGTGCACAGCTACTGGAGGTGTCACTGAAGTCTACCATATACGATCTGTTGAACATCATGACTGTGTTGCAGTTATGGCTATGCAATGTGTACATATTATGCATTCTACAGCAACATAGATGCCTCATGTTGCCATGCAATGGCACAGTGTCTGTACTTCACACTGTATAGCAATGTAGATGGCTCACACTACCCTCCCATGCTCATGCACATTTGCTAAACATGCATTCTATGTGTAGGGCATGCACACAACACTGCAATGTGAAGTCCATTATGATGCTGTACATGTGTCAGGACACCATTGTGTCAAACATGTATGCATGTTAATGCACATGTCAGCAGATTACATGTCAAGGTCACGTCAGCCATGTGTACTGTTATCCTGTTCTGGGCCACATGGTGTATCACGGGGATGCATGCATACCACCATGATTGTGTGAACTGCATGGCTACTGATATGACACCTGCTTGCTGTAGTGTGCACCCCAGGGAGGTATGCTTACTAACACTATTAATGCCTGAGCTGCATGCCCTCTGCTGTATCACAGCCATGCTGCATGCCATCGGACAAATAACATGCATGGTGTGTCTGTGTGTGTCTGTGTTTGTGTGTGTGTGTGTGTGTGTGTGTGTGTGTGTGTGTCTGTGTGTGTGTGTGTGTGTGTGTGTGTCTGTGTGTGTGTGTGTGTGTGTGTGTGTGTCTGTGTGTGTGTGTGTGTGTGTGTGTGTGTGTGTGTGTGTGTGTGTGTGTGTGTGTGTGTGTGTGTGTGTGTGTGTGTGTGTGTGTGTCTGTGTGTGTGTGTCTGTGTCTATTGTACTTTACAGTATTTCTTTGCATTCACAGGTGATGTAGGTGCGTAACCCTCCTGCGGTCCATCTGATGTTAGTGTCCCCACAGATACTAGTGGTGATGAACATATGCATGAGGTACAGGCAGGGTTGTCAGGGGCTGAATCTGTGCCAATGGTTACCATCCCAGCTATGTCCCCCTCTTCCCCGCACACAGTTCTGCTGCCAACACATACCGCATCACCAGTGGCCATAGAGGAAGGACAGTCAGCGTCTGTTAGCGTGGAACAGGAACGTGTGGTGGCTACAGAAGGTGTGTCTACACACCATGGTGTCAGTGTAATGACTGCAGATGTGCCACACAAGCATGTGGCCGGTGCTGATCGTAGGAGGACCTCTGGCAGACATGCACCTGCAGGACAGAGCGCAGCAGCTGGTATCACCAGACGCATGTTCCAGACTGTAATGGCGGCACAGGCACGTGCTGAATGGCAGAACAGAGAAGAGCAGAGGCTGCAGAGGGCTGCTATCCATACCCTAAATGACAACATCCAGGCATTGGCAAATGCTCAACAACAGATTGCTAGTGTTCTGGATAAGCGATTAGGTGAAATGGTCGGAATCCTTGACCGAGGCATGGCAATCCGTGAGCGGGAGCTGTCTGTGCTGGAACACCTGGTAGGAGTGAGGCGTAGGCCACGTGGACGTAGGCCATTAACACCACCTAGTGTAGGTCGACGTGAGAGTGCCACCTCACATGCCTGCTCCCATAGTGCCGGTAGCAGTAGCAGTGCAGCTGGTGCTGCGCTGTCAACACCAGGACACAGCAGGCCACGTGGACATGGCCCTGGACGGTCTCAGTGGGGACACGGTTCCAGCGGACATGTGTCGTTGGAGAGTAGCCACTCTGTACCTCCACCTGGTAGTGCCCGTGCAACCCCAGGCAGGCACAGGTCATGTGGCTGTGGACGGACACAGTGAGCTGTACAACCTGCTCTGTACAATCTGGGGCTGTCAATTATACCCCGTGTAGGCATCACAAATGTCAGAACTGTGTGCACACATACACGCACACAGCAAACACAACTGTAGGGCTCCACAACATCCACATGCATTCTGCACAGACATGTCCAGTCAACTCACCGGCCCTTACACACACACACATGATGTTATCCATTGGTGCAGCCTATGCCCCTGGCAAACATATCACCCTGTGCATATGATGAAGCCTGTGCCACATCCCTGTCATCCACACCATCGGTGCAGGGTTATGCACAAATATTCTGATGCACAGGGTGAACAGCATAGTGAGAGGTGTATGTAATATTACCTGTGTATGCATAGTGAGGGATGTGTATGTTGCAGTGGTTGTGTGTGAATACTGAGAGATGTATATGTGACATAGGTTGTGTACTGTCGACATGCACCAGTCATACCATGTAGTGCAGGTGCAGCATGCATTGTGATGTGTTCATGGTATGTGTCTCGGTTACATCTGTAGCACCATGTTGGTTGTGATACCCTGGTTCCCTCCTATGGTGTACTTGCATGTGCCTACAGGTAGCAGTGTTTGCAGTCCCCACGTAACTGTGGATTACTCACAGGCACGTCTGGCAATATCAGCATGCTACATGTACCCTCAACCTGACTGTTGGACACACCAACATGACACAGATGTCCACACATATACTGCACCTGATGCATGTGGTCAGTGCCACAGGCTACACTGGACAGAGATGTGACATACATAGCAGGACACATTACAGGTATGGTGACATGGTGCAGGGGTTGTACACAGCGGCCTGGCCAATGATGATGTGAGGTGTCACTTGGTGGCTGGAGGCCACACTGTGCAGCAGTAGGACCCTGTAACAGTACGGGAACATGGCCGCATTCATGGGGTGTACACCACTATAACACACACCCCATAGTGTGCAGGTGGGGACCCTTGCCTGTGCGGTCATCACCCTCACAGTGCTATGCACCCACACGATGTGTCACAGAGAAGGGACATGCACAGGTAGCCAGTATGGCTGGGACCTATGGCATCAACAGGGTTGTGCAATGCATCACCATTATGGGTTAGTCACCACGTGGGGTAAGTGATCATTTCCCACCGTATATTAGCATACACCCTCACACCAAGCACCAGACATACATACAGACACACACACACTGTGGTGACCACACATGTGTATACGGACAGCCGACGTGTGTGATGCACCACACCGGACGATGTCATGCTTCACACACTGACGTATGTACAGATCTCTACAATGGTGTACAGGGATGTGTAGCAACTGGGACATATTCCCCACGATATGTGGCATCCCTGGTCACACATTCGGACACACATGGCAGTGCTGGGAATGATACACCTGCCATATGATGACACGTTTGATAGACATGCAGCGGTATTGATTGCATTATGTGTACCAACGCTATATCTGGCAGATGTGCTGCTATATGCACACGGGAGGTTGTAGGTGTTACAGGCACCATGTGACATATAGTTGTTAACACCTGACCGCTGTGTATGTATTATGTCAGCACCATCATGTAACAGTGACATAGCGTACTGTTTGCACATGGCATGATAGGATGGTGCATGACACAACTGTGAGCCACCCCCTGCACACATACATCTAGACAGGTGGTTCACCACGTTATGTACACACATCCCTCCATATGTGCTGTTTGTATGTCACCGTATACAGGTGTCAATGATGGGTCTGCATTGCGTCTGCATGTTGTAGGTAGGTGCAACTATGTTACGGACATTGGCCACTGCACATGCATGGTTGCTGCATGCACAGTACAGATGTCACATGTGTCTCCTGTTGCCATGTTTGTATGCATTGCTATTGTTGGACATGTGTGTTGACATACATAACACATGGACTGTGGTATGATATCATGGGTGTCACAGGCGACCAGTACAAGGGTATGTGTCCCGGTCAACACTGCTACCCCCTGTAGTGTGAGCATTCAACAGACATGGGCCCACCTTCCATTCTTGTGTGTAGCATTGATTAGGCCAGTGTTATGCATGTGGTACATCAAAGGCTATGTATGTATGTGTTGTGTGTGCAGTCCATGCACACATTCACACAATCACATGTATGACATATCCAGACGTGTGTTCATTGGTGTACAGCAACAGTCAGGTGTCACAGCTGTGTAAGGGCCGTGGTATGTGTTGAGCCGACCTGTTCATGTATACTGGTATCATTGCAATGCATAACACCTGTTGGATCCCTGTTGGTACATGTGTACTCTGCACAGCTGGTGTACACCGCTGTACAGCCCAGTGGTCATGTGTCACATGGTGTTGTGGGACCGTAAGGCTGTGTAGTGCTGCACCGACATGGTGATGACTTGACAGCTACAGTGTACACTGCAGTGTGTACGTGTGTGACCTGCACCTGTGACAGCTGTGATGGCAGCTGTGTGTGTACAGGTCACTGCATGTGTGACCGCCCTTTGTGTGAGGACAGTTATACCTTACTGTGCCCTTCTGTACTGTGCCCTTCTGTGTGTACACTCCATCTGCATGCAAGACGGCCCTTTGCAACAGCTAAGTGTGTGAGCATGCCCAGTATGCTGTTGTGTAGATGGACACACAGTACATTCCACACTGCTCCCTTCCGTGATTAGACTCCGTGTGCATGCAAGTTGGCCCTTTGCAACTGCTAAGTGTGTGAGCATGCCCAGTACGCCGTTGTATAGATGGACACACAGTACATTCCACACTGCACCCTTCCATGATTAGACTCCGTGTGCATGCAAGATGGCCCGTTGCAACTGCTAAGTGTGTGAGCATGCCCAGTATGCTGTTGTGTAGATAGACACACAGTACATTCCACACTGCGCCCTTCCGTGATTAGACTCTGTGTGCATGCAAGATGGCCCGTTGCAACTGCTAAGTGTGTGAGCATGCCCAGTACGCCGTTGTGTAGATGGACACACAGTACATTCCAAACAGACGTGTGATACTAAGCGTGTGGGCATGGCCATTGGCATCCTGTATAGCCATGGTGGTCATCCAGGCAACCAATGTCCATTTTCAATGTCACGATGGATGCCTACATTGAACACACTGGTTGCTCTCTCGAAGGGTGTACTGTCTGTGGCACATCCCGTATCTATTTAGTGTTGTAGTGCTCCGTAGATATTTAGTTGGCCCGATGACAGCACTGCCATGTTTGTGTACATCTACATTGAGACAGTAATATGCTTTCAGACTGCTCACTCTCTAAACATTCCCTATCGGCATCTTTGCCTTTGCGGATGATGTCACCCACCTAGAAGTATGCCTCTGGGAGTGCTGTGTTCAGTAATCTCGGTAGCGCGTTCTGTAAATGCGTAATGCTGTAGTGTGTTAAAGTAGTTAGGTGTATGTTCAACTCCCGGCCCTTCCAAGTGTGTGTGTGTGTGTGTGTGTGTGTGTGTGTGTGTGTGCCTGGGGACACAGTAATGCATGATGTCACCCACCTAGAAGTATGCCTTGGGAGTGCTGTGTTCAGTAATCTCTAGCACGCCTGCTGTAAATGCGTAATGCTGTAGTGTGTTAAAGTAGTTAGGTGTATGTTCAACTCCCGGCCCTTCCAAGTGTGTGTGTGTGTGTGTGTGTGTGTGTGTGTGTGTGTGTGTGTGTGTGTTTCCAGCTGCCTGGGGACACAGTAATGCTTTTAGATGCCTCACAACACATACATTCCCTATCGGCGTCTTTGCCTTTGTGGATGATGTCACCCACCTAGAAGTATGCCTCTGGGAGTGCTGTGTTCAGTAATCTCAGTAGTGCGTTCTGTAAATGCGTAATGCTGTAGTGTGTTAAAGTAGTTAGGTGTATGTTCAACTCCCGGCCCTTCCAAGTGTGTGTGTGTGTGTGTGTGCGTTTCCAGCTGCCTGGGGACACAGTAATGCTTTTAGTTGCCTCACAATACATACATTCCCTATCGGTGTCTTTGCCTTTGTGGATGATGTCACCCACCTAGAAGTATGCCTCTGGGTGTGCTGTGTTCAGTAATCTTGGTAGCGGTAGTGTGATAGGGTAGTTAGGTGTAAGTTCGATTCCCAGGCCTGCCAGATGTGTGTGTGTGTGTGTGCATGCTCCCGTCCACCTGGGGACTCAGGTTATGCTTTTAGACGCTTCACAACACAGATATATCCTGCTGACGTCTTTGTCTTTGTGGATGTTGACACGCATCTAGTAGAATGCCTGTGTGTCTGCTGTGTTTAGTAATCTCGGTAGCGTGTTCTGTAAATGCGTCATGCTGTAGTGTGATAGGGTAGTAATGTGTAGGTTCGATTACCAGCCCTGCCACATGTGTGTGTGTGTGTGTGTGTGTGTGTGTGTGTGTGTGTGTGTGTGTGTGTGTGTATGTCTGTATCTCTCTCTCTATATATATGTATATATAATCTACTTTCTGCCCATAACTTAGCTCTTGCATGGACAGCTGACTGTTTCATGTATCGCATATTTGCATAGCTTTCACATACCAATGGGGTATGTTGCAAATCCCAACATTGTCCATGCAACGTCCGTGTTACTGGCGGTGTTACACGCCCTTACAGGCGTTTGCTGTATATCTTGGCAGACATCTATCCTTGCTGTACTCTCACTGTACTCGTACATGCCGGAGGCTTCATGTATCATGGCCTAGTTTTGCTGTGTGTATGTCTATTTGTGCTGTGTGCATGGCTGTGGGTATGTCCCACTATCATCATTTGTAAAGGTGACAGCCCTATAGGTACTTCATGTAGACTGCTGTGTCATTTGACATGTCAGCACATACCTGTGGACAGTACTGAACGTCCTACTGCAGCGCATTTCATACCTTCTGCATTATCTTGCTGTCGATATTGCTGTTTCCTCACACATTTATCTGTTTCTGATCATACCACTCCACCTCCTAGAGCAAATTTCTGGACAAGGCCTTATCTGATAGTGGGACACATAGGGGCAGTATTGACATGTTGCTCTTACAAACGTAGATAGTTGACACAATAATAGGTTTTGCATTAGTATGGCTTTTCTGTCAGATTTGGTGTCTTAATCACATGTTTGTCATTATTTCTTGACTTCAGTTATCAGGAATGTGCCAGAATGTTACTGATGTTACGTGGAACACACCAAACATATGAGGCAGAACTCTGCACATTCTGCGTAAATCTGTACAGTTGTGGAGTATGTGTCTGATACAAGATATCAACTTTCTGACACCAATACACACACTGTATGGCGGCATCACAGGCCACATGCCATTACATTTATATTGCAGGACACACCCACCCAGACAGTTGTATTCCTCACACAGGCCAACAGCTGCTTATCCACACTAATTGGTCTATCATGTACTGTATGTGTGTGCCGGCATTTGCGCTTTCCGTCAGTGGCAGAGCTCACGTACGAGTATGGGGGACTGGACATTGTTACGGTGACACTGCATGACACCCTGAGGGACACATTACTTTTGTGTCTATTAACCTTCCACATTGACATTCTCAAGGCATACGTTGTCATTCACATTTGTCGGAGTACATGTGTATGACTTGTACATGTTTTCTCACTTGTCCTGATGTCTGTCTTCTCACCTGTCCACCTAGTATCACTAGTTCTGTACATGTATTTTGGACAGGTTACCTTCATACCCCTAACCTGTACACATTATGGGTAAACGCCCTGACGTTTGACCTTTGCCCTTGTTACATTTGTCATAGTAATGTGCCTTTCTGGTAAATTGCTGGCAAGGCATTACGAACTGTGTGGTTAGATAATAGTGACTGACATTTCCATTACATGATTAGTAACACTCATAACATACGTATTCCTGGCTACGCCAGTATTCTCACAATGTTCTGACTTTGTCTGGGGTATATCTAATATAGTCCCTATTTGTATTTCATGTACTATGCCTTAGTGCAGCTGTGTTATTCTGACAGTTTGCCAGTTATAGGTACCATCTTGGTCGTACGCATGTCCATCCATGATAATCGCCTACATGACACTGATATAGGGCCCTACATATTGCCAAAATGGTTTACGTAATATCCAGTGGATGGTTTGCCCCATTATTGAGAATATAGGCATGTGCTATACCCACATCACTCCCACGGGGCGGACCTACGAAATCTCTGTCAAACAACACCTAGGCCCATTTCTGCATACCCATGATTCCCATACCTGACAACCCTCTACAGTACCCATTACACATGTTTAATGTGTGTGGTACTGAAGTGTGGAGACACTTATATGCACTCCCCACTCTCCGGATATCAGTTCGTACGTCATACATTCTATAGACACATGTGTCATCACCCTTGCACCTGCTACTGTTGCATGTACAGCTATATCGTATTTGCTGAGGTCACTTATTTTGCGTCAATGTCGGTTGACACTACGTATGGATCAATTTTTGGGGTCCTGCAATGGACACCTATCTGCATGTTTAAAGTGTAGAACTTGCTGGACTGTCACTTTCTGGCCAATGGTTTGGAATGCAGCAGTTTATTCACCTTTCGTGCATGTCTGTTTGTCTACCCATATTAGCTATAACGTGGCCTATTTATGTACATATGTCATATCTACGGGACATAAGTCTGTTGTGTATACATATATACATGTACAATCCTCATTTCATAACTTGCTTTGGTTTACGTCTGTGGATTATGTGTATACACATATATCTATATCCATACCATACCTTTCCACTGTACAGATTGTCGCAGAGTGTACAGCTGGTTGCCTCTTTATCTTCGGTGTGTTTTACATAAACCTGTGTCTATCTGGCAATGTAGTGGCATTTCATTTGAGACTTACGGTGGAGAATACTGGCAAGCAGTTCAGGTTACGACTGCATACCCTTCAGAGAATCCATGCTACTGACACACCTATTTTTCTATCCACTTTCTATGTTTGTTCTGGCACATATCTGGGGTTTGTCCCTATTTGTACCGGTAGTTTGCATGCCTTTGTCCGGTTTCATACTTTACGGGGTTAACAGGTTTGAGCCATGTATAACTAACGTGGGGGAAACAGCATTCATTTACTATGCTGTGAGCGGATCACACACGCACAGGCTCACTTGCATTTCCTTATTGTGGGTTATGCGCAGGCGCACATGCATATCCTTATTGTGGGTTACATATGTTTACTAAGTCTTTGTGCTTACGTGGGCTTTATTACTTGTGACAGTACCAGTATATTATCTGTAATCCGTTAACGGACGTATCGAAACACACGTTCACCTTTACATATTTAACTGTCTGTACAGCACAGACGCATTCATTACACTTTCACATTATATGTGCTGTAGTCGTAGTTGAACCGGGACTGCATTCGCATTGGCCGGATGCTGTAACCACTATACGTTTGGTGTTCTGACTCATTTATATGCATACCCATAGTACATAGCTACATTAACATATGCCTCACCACTTCACTTACGACACAGGCATCCATTCTCCTGCTGGGAAAAATGCGGTACTACATGTTACACATTCCCTATTCCCTACTGCTCTGGACCCAAGCTGCATATTTAATCACTGCAGGGATATTCAGAACCCCAAGGCTTATAGTCCTGACACATACAGGTCTTTAATTGTCAGGGTGTTCATGTGTTGATCTGGGTTTAGGCTTGTCCGCCTGGTGAACGGAACTGCCCTGACCGTGTTCAAATGTCAGACAAAGCACATGGACAGGGTTTGTCCATTTTAAACATTTTATCTGTGTTTACAGACACAGGTGTTTGGGCACCTGTCAGCAGCTTATAATGTTGGCAATACATAATATGGGTGGGGGTTGTTACAATACATAATCCACTGTGAGTGGTGTTCCCATTCACATTTGACTATTTCCTGTATTCATTCTTACGAGGATTATTATTTTGCACATGACTTAACTATGAATTAACTACAGGTATGCAGTAGTACAGTCAACATATGTGACGGTTTGTTACAGTATAAATGTACGGACCTCTGTAATACTGGGGACTACCCCACATCCTTCACAACATTTCATGCTTATGTACATACTATTATTCTGTGAACTTTCAAAGTTTGTGAGAGCAGTAATTACATCTGTCCCTATTTGTCCACCCATCCTTTTAGGCTTTGTCCAGATTTTGTTGCTGTAATAGGTTGAGAGGTGGTGTCGGTATGTCATTGAGTTGAATATATACTGTCGATAATTCAGTGGGGAGTAGGGTTACCACTTGTTCCTCTTTGAGGGAGGTCCCACTTTGGACAGTTGTGTCCTGCGATGAAACCTAAGACATGGCAAATGTCCTGTGATTTTAAGACAAAAATATATTTCTTATTTTCTTTACTAGTTGCATGATACAGGTATTTTGTATCTGGTACACATAACTATTATTTGGGATAGCATAAGCTATTCAAATGCTATGGAATAAGCTTTTATCTTGGCATACAAGTGTAATTCTGTCCTTTGCACTGGCCGGGGGTATGTTTTATCCT
>NC_056728.1:652939456-652951956 GCF_019279795.1 Protopterus annectens
TGTATGTTTCAATGTCCTGAAGAGAAGATTGCATTTTTAGTTGTAGTTGTTGGAGTGTGGAGGCAGAGCAGATGAGTGTAGCATCATTGGCATACTATACAATGGAGGCTAATTGAGTTGCTGAACTAAGGTTGTTTGTGAATATGATAAAGAGAAGTGGACCAAGAATAGAACCTTGAAGTACACCCACAGAGATGGGGAGTAGGGGGGAAAGAGAGTTTTCTCATTTTGTAGCCTGTTGTCGATTGGAAATATAGCTATGAAACCAAGTTAGTGATAGCAGACTGAGACCATAGGAAGATAGTTTAGTAAGTAGTAGTTGGTGGGATACAGTGTTGAAGGATTTGGACATATTAAGAAAGATGGAAAGAGAGAAGCTGGCCTTCGTTCATGCGATGATGGACCATGTTAGCGATGGTTAGTAGGGCAGTGCTGATACTATGTTTACGTCTGAAGCCATGCTGAGAGCTGGTAAGGAGGTTATTATTAAGGAAGTAGTTAATGAGTTGGTTGTGAATGCATTTTTCCAGGATTTTAGCAAGGGGGATGTATGGCTATGGGACAATAGTTAGTTCTTTGGAGGTTCCACCTTTGTGGAGTGGTATACTGTAAGATATTTTCCATAGAAGTGGAACATATTGTTCTTTAATAGAGTGATTAATCAAGATTGAAATGGGAAAGCCAATTGAAGGAGCTGCAAGTTTCAGAAATTCATTAGGGAGTTTATCTGCAGCTGTGCAGCATGGTTTAAGTTTGGTTAGGAGAATCTTTATATAATTAGTTTGCATGGGTGTGAAGGAGAAGGGGCTGTGATTGTCTGCTGCATGTGTGGGAACAGAAAGTGGTTGGGTTAGTTGGTTGTCTAGTAGGGAGATGAAGGTGTTGATGAAGTGGGAGTTTAATTGAGTTGAAATAGGGTGTAGGTTGTTTGAGGTAAGTTGAGGAGGGGTTGAAGTTCGACCCAGTTTGAGGAGCTGGTTGATGGATTACCAGAATTTTTGGGGGTTATTTTGTTTTTTCTGCTGACAGGATAGGAAGTATGTTTGTTTTTTTTTTATTTGTTTCTTTGTTAAGTTTCTTAGTTGTTGATAAGTAAGAAGGTCAGATTTGTCTTTGGATGTATGGTAAGCTGACCAGACTTTATCTCTATGCTGCATTAGTAGTTTGGTGTCTTTGGTTAGCCAAGACAGAGGCTTAGTTTTAGAGCAAATTTTTCTAGTGGGGGCTAGATTATTAAGAATTGTAAGGAAGATTTTGTTGAAGTACTAAACAGCAGCATCTAACTGTAGGTGTTTAAGTGGTGTCCAGTCACATTGTTGGAGTAGGGGGTTAAAAGTAGCTGGGGAGAAGTTTTTCTTGGTAATGTATTTGAAGAAGATGCTGCTTTGAGTATTCACATGTTTCCTGTAAAGAGAAGGTTGGATAGTGGTCACTGAGGGAATCTGGTAGGCACCAGGCTAGGAAACCTAGGTTAACTTTGTTAGTTAAGATGCAGTCTAATGTTGACTGCTTGCTGGAGTGTATGTCTATACATGTAGGACAGTTTATTGTTTGGGTGAAGTTGAAGACATTTACAAAGTTGGATGTGTTATTAGCTGTGCAGGTGTGCCAATCTAGGTTAAAGTCACCAAGCACAATAGTTTCTTGGATGAATTTGGTAGCTTCCCTGGAAAGTAGATTTTCTATGATGGGAAAGGGTATTGCCTGGATGAAGATAGGTGGCTATGATTATTATTGCTTTGTTAGGGATGATTTCAAGGTGTGTCATCAATATTTCAGGGTTGGGTAAATCAGGAGGGGTGCAGTTTAATTGTACTACATTGAGGGTGTCTTTAAACATAACGGTAACACTACCTCCCTGTTTGTTAACTCTGTCTAGTCTTATGATGTTATAGCCTGTTGTGAGAATTTCACTGTCCTGAATGTGGGGATTATACACCAGTATAATTACACTATTACAAACTTCACTTTAAGAACGTACACTGCCTGCAGTTGCGGTGGTGCAGCGGTAGCGTTGTTGCCTCACAGCAAGAGGTTCTCCCGTTCGATTCCTGGCTGGAGTGCAGGGAGTGCCTTCTGTGTGGAGTCTGCATGTCCTCCCCGTGGTTGGGTGGGCGTTCAAAAGATGTGAAAATGGGCGTGCCTTCGTTGAAGGTTGAATGTTGGGCTGGCACCTCGGCGTTCGTGAAAATCAACTGCCAATCATTAGCCAAAAGACAACAACAACAACAATAACAACAGCAACTGCCTGCAGTTATTGATGGAGTTGGGATTGGCCGTTTGACTTGAAGTTGGATCTTGCAAGACTGGGAGGGTGGCAGGTGGAAGTTAGCCATGGATACAGATTTAAATGTGGAGAGAAACATGGGTTAGACTAGGAGCATCGGCAGGACATGCAAGGCAAAAAAAAAATACTAACGGCTATAAGTAAAGATGGCAGGATGCAGAGTAAGATAGACTAACATGTAGTAACTAAGCAGATGTGTGTTGTAAGAATAGCAGTAAATACAGTAGATTACAATGTTGTATGACAAGTAAAAAAGCCCAGTAACATTTGTGTGCATAAAGGTCACAATTGTAGAAGATCATTCAATTGGTTATGCTAACACTACAATCTACAGAACTGTAACATATACAATGTGGTCTAAAACAACATAATACAACATAGCATGATATAAGACCAGGGAATAAAACCACAGCAATGGAGCCACACAACTTAGAGTGTGACTCGCTACAGAACCACAGAAAGCAGTGGAGTTTACTCTACTCATGGGTAGTACAACAACACAGGTGTTGGTAGAGTACCAGAACTAATCTCCGTACATTAAACAACAGAGCTGATAGGTTGCATAGCTTAAGATTATAGCATAAGCATGAGTAATAACATGTATAATATCAATTAGATAAAGCAATTCAGTTCAGTGCAAGCTGGTTTTATGCAGAACTAATCACTTGTAAGGTAAAACATAACAGCCAAAGATAAGCCAAAATGATTGCTTCATCAGACATTCACAGGCCTATACTTGTATCAACTTGAGCAGCCGTTTATCGGTAACAGAAACATGAGCAGACATTGCCGCTTGTCACTTCGTACAGTATGTTTTATGTAATAAACCTGGGCACGGGGGAGGTAACACAAGGTAATACAGCACAGGCAGCTGGTCACTTAGTTTCCACCATTCCTGCTCATATTAGGATCAACAACCGATGTTAACATCACAAATGTTAAGCAGCAGCAATAGACAATAAATATTGAATATCATAGTAAAAAATGCAGTTACCAGTGTAATGGCTGCATAGAAGCTTATTTTGGTGCTTGTAGTTCACTTGTATCACCAGGAGTGCTACAAAAACCAGTGAGTATACGAGAGAGGAAAGAAAGATGGCAGGTAATGCCAAAAGCAGGTCTTAAAGCTTACAAAGCATGCTGGGAGAAAAGGAAACAAAGAAGATAGTCAAACATGGGAGAAGAGAAAGAAGAAAAAGTGGAAAAAGGAGGTGTGTGATTGGTCTGTAAATACCCAGAGACAGGACTCAGGGCTCGTCAGAAACAACCAGAAATGTAAGCATGTAAGACAAAAGGTAAGCAAGTAGAACTAGAGGGGAAACTATGAAGAACTAGGGAGAGATGAGAGTACAGGTACAGAGAAAACAGCCGTCTCATTTTTGTTATTGTTGTTAATGTTGATAAAAGGAACAGAGTGAGGAGAGAGAGAGGGGGGAAAGGAGGAATAGGGGAGGAGAACAAAAAGCTGGGTATGGGTGGGGGCTATGAGGAAAAATATTGAGGAAGGTACTAGCGGGAGGGGATGGAGGGTGCAGGTTCCCACAGCCAAGGAATGGAGGAAGCTGAAAATAGAGTACAGTGATTTGAGACAAAGCTCTGATGTTGTCAGAGGCTGGGTAAGGGGTAGGAAAGGGACAGCTGGTACAGCTGTAACCTTGGATAATTGGGGGGGGGGTTGTGAGAAACGTGGGCTAGTTATCTAATGGAAAGTGTGTAGCAGCCTGGCAATATGGAGCAGAGAGCAAGGGCAGGATGCACCAGTATAATTACACTATTAGAAACTTTAAGAACATACACTGCCTGTAGATATTGATGGAGTTGGGACTGACTGTTTAGCTTGAAGTCGGGTCTTGCAGGAGAGGGAGCGTGGCAGGTAGAAGTTAACTAATGGCCTCATAGAAGCTTATCTTGATGCCTATAGTTCGCTCGTATCACCAGGGGTGCTACAAGAACCAGTGAGAGTATGGAAAAAAAAAAAATATATATATATATATATATAAAATGAGATCACTATATCATTCCCTTATCCTTCCTATGAATTTATCATTAGCCACTTTTCACACTAGTTTCTCAGAAAAATTCTAGTCTCATCATTCAAATTCCCTTTGCATGTCAGAAATAGCCACAGTACTGCCTTTCTGCATGAGCTCTCCATCCAGTCCATAACATCCTGAAACAATGTCTAACACATACACACACACACACACACACACACACACACACACACACACACACACACACACACACACACACACACACACACACACACACACACACACACACACACACACACACACACACACACACACACACACACACACACACACACACACACACACACACACACACACACACACACACACACACACACACACACACACACACACACACACACACACACACACACACACACACACACATTGTCTAACAGTAGCCACGTTAAACCAGTTTAGTCCTGTTGCTTAAGGCATTTTATTTCATTCAACCAAGGTCTATAGTTTACATGACATAAAAAGTATCATAGACTGACACATTAAAAGTTAATTAGGAATTGTGCTAATTGCATGTATCCCTTAGTAGACTGTTCTAAGACATTCTGGAGGTCCTGTGACATGATCCTATTGATATGAAGGCCCATCTCATAAAAGCCATTTTAAAGACAGTCTTTGTGGATCTCTGGACATGTTTCGCAGTTTTCTATCTCCTACAAAATGACAGTTTAGTTAACTTTGCTTTGTTTGTTACAGATCATGTATTTTAGAAAATGGTAGAAATTACATAGTAATCATTTTAGGAAGATTTCTAACTAGGGCATGCTTAGCTGGTAAGATGAGGGGTTTCTGTCAACTATCTGCAGCCCATTATTTTAAATTCCTGTTTGCTGTGCCTTGTCTGCATATTAATTTTTCAAACTGTATTATTTGGTTTCTCTGAGTAAAGAATTGCATTTATTTAACTTTAAAAAAATATGGTTGGCTATGTATCAGAAATGGGTGCAACCTCTGAATTTTGCTGACCTAATGCTTATATCCATTTTTCAAGAAAATAAAAAAATCACTCAGCTAACACTTATATCAGCCCTTACATTTTATTTGATAAAATTTAACCAGTGATATAGTAACTTGTATGATTGTGCATGGTAGATTAGTTCTTGCTGGTGGTAATACTACTATAATGCAAAACAGAGTTGTAGTACTGATACTGAAGTACTGATATGTATTTCTAGTCTCACCTGGAAATAATTGTGTGCATATAAGAAAAAAATATATATATAAAATAAACAATATGCTTTTAAGGCCAAGCCCTGCTTGTAGTGTTTTTTACAGATTATTATTATTATTATTATTATTATTATTATTATTACTATTATTATTTTATTATCTTTGCTGTTGTTTTCCAGCACTTATTTAGGCAGTGGAGTGGGTTGATGGCCCTTTCACATATTTTGTGCCAGAAGCATGGAATGTGAGACTATAGTATGAGTAGCCATTACATGTTGGTGGCAGTGGTAGCCATTTCATATTGGAGGTAGTTCTGTGCCATTTCAATGTCATTTACCTGGGCAGAGGACCAACCAATAATTAAATGAAATGCAGTCTGCATTCCAGATATAGATGTGGGATTGTGTCAAAAGCCTTTGCCAAGATGAGGTATGCTATGCACACAGATCTGCACTCGTCAGTGGCCCTGATCACATTTTCAAATATGTTCACCAGATTTAACAGGTGGGATCTGCCCTTGATGAAGCCAAATCGGGTAGGATCCATGATTTGGAGGTCACCTATGTCTTTATTTATGAAGTCCATAATGATATTTTGCATGGCCTTACAGATGAGGCTGGTCAGGCTTATTGGTCAGGTTCCCTGCGTCTGTTGCTAGGCCACCTTTGTGGAGGGGAATAGCTGTTGCTATTCTCCATTCTGCAGGAACAAAGCCTGTGGTTAGGCTATGACTGAAAAGATTACTTAAAGGTGATGCTAGTTCATGTTATCGAAGACAGCTTGGGATGTCGTCTGGTCCCATAGAGGCTGTGTTTTTTAGCTTGGACAAGGCCTGGAGGACCTGCTCTTCAGATATGTAGGGTGGAGGGGAAGTTTGAGGGAAGATTTGTGATGTTAGGATAGGATAAGGGAGTGAAATTTTCACCAAACCTATCTGCAAGCAGGTTTGCTATCTCTGTGGGATCAGCGTATGTGATACAGTTGGTCATTAGTTCTGCACATGCCTGGTTCCTCCCTTTTGGGCTATATACATAGCTGTAAAATGCCTTATGGTTATCCTTGGCTGTACTTGCTAAGCTTCTCTCAAAGGAGCCCTTAGAGGATTTAACAAGTTGTCTTATTTGCCTGTTGAGACTGAGGAGGGTGATTTTTCATTGTTGGGTCCTTGCCTTTGTTTTCATGGACAGCAACTTTTTCCATTTATTGTAACATTTGCTGATGATGGATGTCCACTATGGCAGCTTGTTTTTATCTGAGCTCTAGCTGTGAGTCTTTCTGGTGCAGCCAGGTTTATACACTTATGCAAGTGATTGTACGGGGCTTTAGAGTAAGCTTTGACATAGTTACCACTTCCAGTTTAGGGTGGGGCTTGCAATGCATTTATACCTTCTGCTAGGAGGCTATAGCTTGCCTTGGTGAAGTTTTTAGTATGATTTCACCCTTTGTGAGTTCTGATGATAGTGATGGCCCGAAGGTGTCTGTTTTGTGATGAGATTTAACTAATGAGTGTCTGACAGCTGCGGCAGTGCATCTGTTTGACATGTTTGTGAGGACCACATCTAGAATGTTTGTTCCTCTTGTCGGGATATGAACAATTTGTTCCAGGGTATTTGAATTAACAAAGTTCTAGGAACTTTTGTGCTAGCGAGTTGGGTCTAGCATAGGTTTCCTAGTTGATAGAGGGATAATTGAAATCCCCCGTAACCAGAGTGTTTGGTAAAATTTGGATTGTCTCCAGTTTAGTCAAGTAGGCTTCGTGGGTGTTGTGACTCATGGAGGGGGATCCATAACTGGCTAAGACTTGAAGAGGGGTCTTACCCACTGTAACCTGGACTTGGAGTAACTCCACAGAGTTGACCAGTCTACCTAGACTGGAGGTGAATTTATCTCTAATATAGATCGAAACACTGCCTCCTTTTGTTTTTACATGTTCATTCCGCAGTCTAAAGGTGTGGAAGGCATTGTAGCCTTGCAAGTCCGAGGTACTCTCTGAGGCCTTGAACTAGATTTCTGTGAGTGCACAGACATCTACATCTTCTAGTGATAGAAGTACTTCCCGGGAGTGCAGCTTTTGGTTTAAGCTCCTAGCATTTAGCAGCATGGTCCATATTTTGTTCTGGTTGGTTAATTTCACGTTGATAATATTGTCTCATGACCTTGCCTACAAAAGGCACTATCTGGGAGACAAGAGCCTTTGCCAGCAGCCAAAAACCTACAAGTGCCAGGAGCAAACTGTCTCTGGCAAAGCAGTGGGGTTTGTCGACCATGGATTCCCAGGCTGACAGGAATTGAATCCCCTTTGAATGATACCAAAAACTAAGCCAGTTATTCAAATCATTTTTTGTTTATTCTGTGGCATCATTGTAGGGGAGGGTAGCATGTTGCTCAAGGCTAGGGACATATCTGCCTGGAACAAATACTCAGAGAGCTCAACCATCTCTTTCTTCATATAGTCTAGTGAGGTACATCTCAGGTCATTCACACCAACATGAACTATGACAGAGTCATAATAATACTTGTTGCGGAAAGACCTGAGTGCATGCATGATCTGACAAATCCTGGCACTGCACAGGCAGCTGACCATGATTTCTCCTTGTCCAACCTGGTGAGTGGGACATCTGTGTGTCTCACTACTGAGTCTTCAATGACATGAAAATGTGTTTTTTGAGTGTCTCACCTTATGGGTTCAGTGGATGAGACACTGATGTTGCTATGTGTCATGGGTACTGTCGGGACTGTTAGTTGTAGCAGTCTTGTGTTTTGGAGGTCTCTGGTGTTTAGGTAAGATTTTTCAAGAGAATGGTGTATGCAGATGTTTGTGTTTAATGAGTACTATGTGTAAGAGTAATGGTACTATGTGCATATGTATTGGTGGGTGAGTTGACAACCTCTTTCTTGTTACTGTTTTGAGTGTGAGAGAGCATATATTCGAGATTGTTATTGTAGCTACATCTCTCGCACACTGTACTAGAGTTAGTTAGTAGTAGAGGGTGTTTGGTGTCCATGAGGCAATTGCTAAACTGCCTCAAGAGACCCAAGTCAACAAGGTTGGCAGGAGAAACAAGGTTAGTCCAACTGTCCACAATGCTAGGTTGAAGACTGTTGTCACTAGGGGTGGCTTTTCAGAATCATTCATGGAGGAGCTCAGTGGTTGGATATTTCTGCCTGTAGTTTAATTTATTTATTTATTTTTGTTGGTGGTTAATAGGTTACAGCTCACTAGCAGTATTTATTTGACTGGGATAGCAATCAGGATTGTTGAATTTAACTGTCTGGCTTTCATGCACAATTGTGCAGCAGTGAGCGGTGCTGCACAATGAGCAAACAAGCAAAAACCTGCTCAAATTCAAGGCCTAAATAACAGAAGCTAAAAACTTGAAAAAAACACTTTGAGAAGATTCAAAAGGACCAATGAAGATGCTATCCAAGCCCTAGACTGGCATTCTTTTATCAGACAGGGCCCAATTAACACAATCTTCCACTAAAGTGCAAATAGGCCCTTTCCAATCCAAGATGGCCTGGACAACATGCTCTTAATAAACAACTACTACAAACAAGCCTAGATGCAGCAAGCCTGTATCTGGACTATGCTACAACTACTAGCAACCCTAGTTTCAGCTGGAAACACTAGAGAATGTTTAACACAGCAGACAAATAGCAGTGAGACACTAAAAAACATTTAAAACAGCAGAAAATTAGCAAGAAGACTAAAGAATATTTTAAACAGCTAACAGATCAGTTATTTAAACACTGCTTGGCAGGAAAAATAGAACAAGCAGAACCGATAGCTTTAAAACTGTGAAAAATACTAGTAACTACTTAACCAACAGTGAAAATAACAAAAAAAATAATCTTTGTAAACAGTGGCCAGCCTCATTACACATGTATAAGGGAGGATCTACATAGCAACAGTGCCCTTCAAACAGGGATGACAGTACTTTAGCATTTCAGGACAGTGATGGTAGCTGTCATAGTCATTTGTCTGAGAGTATGCATATGGTGGGGGGGGGGGTTAAAAAAAACTGATGGATGCGTGTATGATGGCTGTTGAAGAAGAAAGAGCTGATTGTCAGCACACAGCTAAAGAGAAATAAAACACCTGTGCACCATTTCTTGTTAGGAGGCTCTATGGTTGTAGCAGCTTGTTTTGTAAGTGTTTATGCAACCTTAAAGGTAGTATTCTTAGAGAGGAGACCCCGCATTGGGGTCTGCAGTATGGGTTACAGATCTCCTACAAAAAAAAAAATTGGAATTAACTTTACCATCTATTAAGCATACTGTGATAGTCAACCTGGTGGCACTGCATCTGAGTAGCACATTTTGATGTTTGTAAAGTAAAGTGATTCCCACTAAATTTAGCTTCACACACTTGTAAGTAGTACTCATAAACTGTTTTCATCTGATTCTATACATGTGTTTATAGGTTCATAGGTAGGTACTAGGCTATCTGCCCTAGGGCATTTATAAGCCTAGCCAGAATTGTTGGCTTTTGCCTCCCTTTTAGACTAGATTCCTGGGCCTCTGTCCAGCAGGGCCACAGAAGTGATCCCAGGAGTAAATTTACGATTTCCCATCCACTCATCAAGATCTCTCTTGAAGAGGGTCAGCAAGGGGCTCTTCCTAACATGGACTGGGATTTTATTCCAGAGTGAGTGAAGCCTTTGGGATATGAATCTATCCCTCCAGCATGTCCTGTTAATTGCTGTGCTAAGGTTTAAATCCCTGGAGCGTGTAGCTCTAATGGATTTGGTTTTCTTGAGGTGGAGCATGTCCAACAATTCCGGGTTAGACATGGCCTTGAATGTCAGGCAGAGATCGCCTCTGAGTAGGCGGTAAGCAACTGAGTAGAGCTAGAGTTTCTTTAGTCGAGCTGCATAAGGCATCTATTTGAGGCCCACTATCCTCTTGGTGAGGTATTTTTGAGGTCTCTCCAGCTGTTTTAGGTGTCGGGTAAGGTACAATCCCAAATGGGGCATTGTACTCAATTATGTGCCTGATAAGCAATGGGTAGAGGGGCACAATGACCTCTCTTGATCTAGATGTGAACAATTTTGTGATTAGGTGAACTATATAGAAGGTTTTTCTAACCAGTTTGGCAATGTGATTGTCAAAGGAGAGGTTACTATCTACTTGGGTCCCCAGATCCCTAATTACTTCTTCTGTACTTAGTGGATTACCTCCTATGTGATAGTTTGTGGGTACTTTATTTTTCCCAAAGGGGATGACTATGCACTTTTTGGCATTTAGCTTGAGGCCATGGTTTTGACACCAGGTATTCGTCTCCGTAAGGCACATCTGGAGGATGCTTGTGTCAGCCGGAGAGTCGATTATGGCTCCCAGCTTGCAATCATCTGTGAACTTGGTAAGCCACAGTCCTCCTGTGTTTGCCTGTACCTCAGAGAAGTATATACTGAACCAGAGGGGCCCCAGGACTGAGCCCTGTGGGACACTACTTGTAACTGGTTTAGAGTCGGACATGGCACCCGTGACTCTGACCATGAGAGTTCTATCCCTGAACCAGTTTGCAGTGTGTACTGGTGCACATCACTTTAATAAACATAAAGGGCAAACAACTGCTTCACTGACTCTCTTTCCTGTTGATAACACCTAATCTTATTGTTGGTAAAAGAAATAATGGGACATGGTTTAATTTTAGTCTTTATGATAGTATTATATGATTAGATTTCTGCAATAGCAAAGAAATGTTCTTGACACTTGCCTCCTATGTTAGCTGTAAGAATGATATATTGTTTAGTGTTACTCTTGCATTTGTTTTAAAAACAATATGATGTTACAGATGAAATTGTAGATGAAAAGGGATCTTTGTGATCATACATTTCAACCTGTAAACATTGAAAATAGGAACAATGACCCATGAAAAGTAGATATGCCCAGCCTAAAATTTGGACATCTAATTATCTTAAGATTTGACTGCTCAATTGTGCATGAATCTTCCTGCATTCAGTAGGAATGTAGTATACTACTCAGAAACACACATTTAAAATAACAGTGACATAAATGATGGAAAAATGTAAGCACATCATCAAACAGACTGTTTGTTTGTTTCTTTCTTTCGACTTTTCCTGGTTAGGGGTCCCCACAGCGGAACTCTGCTCCGCTAATGATTGGCAGTTGATTTTTATGCACTGGCTTGCCAGGCCTGACGCACAACTTTCAATGAAGGTATGCCCATTCACGCATGTCTCCATGCAGAAGACACTGTAGCTGAGAATCGAACCAGACAGCGTCTTACTGTGAGGCGACAACGCTACAGCAGCACCACCACCGCGGTATCATCAAAAGTGTATTGCAAAATTGTACCACACAATGTCATTTAGAAAAAAAGGAAATGAAAGGTGTATCCTGTTTCTTTAAATTATTGTTGCGACTACTATGCAAGTCATATAGCATGGTTTTCTGTGTATAGGTAGCTTCACAAATCACATGAAATGTGGAGGATTCAGAAAATTGTATGAAGGGATAAATCAAGCCTGCAATAGGGACACAGGTGCAAAAACAGTTGCATTATGTGGAGGGGTAAATCCATTCTGAATATAGGAATGTTCCTCCATAACAGGGACAGTTGAGAGGTCTGTTAATGGTACATACACTCTGCCTGCATGCTCATTAAATTTAATAACATAAATTTATGTTAGTATTCCCTCCTTCCAGATGTTCTTTAGTGTCTCCTTCCATCTTCATGTTAGTGTCTTCTCTACTTTTCATCTGCTTTTATGTGAGTTGTATGAATTCCTTCCTCCTGTATTACATACTAGGTTTGTTTAACATGCTTTGTAGACTTCTATAGTGATACTTCTGGCATAACTGTCTGCAAAATGGGTTTCTGCCACAGAAACAATGTCAGCACTCCTCTGATTATGACAATTTGTAATCTTAACTCTCACTTTAGATACATATTTTAGGTAACTTAAGCAAGTGGGTTCTAAGGCATGGCAGTAAGCCAAACAGAACCATATGTGAACTAATAAAAA